>NC_057393.1:56666284-56849667 GCF_019320065.1 Cervus canadensis | reverse complement strand
CTGTGTCCTAATCTTTTATAAAGACATAGGTCACAATGGATTAGGTCCATTAGGTGCTAATAATGACCTCATTTTACTTACTCCTTTTAAGGTCTTATCTCCAAATAAGATCACATTCTGAGGTTCTAGAGGTTAGGACTTTGACCTTGAAATTTGGGAGCAAAGGACACAATTCAACCCATGACAGCATCCATAACTGAACACCTCAGAGACTCCCATGGAAAGGTCAGTCAGGATTCCACCATCTGCAATGGACCGCCATCCTCTCCCACCAGCCTCATACCTGGACCACTTTGGTGATGTCACATTCCCCTGTCAATGCATCCTTCTTAGCATCTGCCATCTCTCTCTTCCTCCTTCTCTCCCCATTCTCCAGCTTCCTCATTTTTCCTTCTTCCTGCTGCAATGCCTTCCCCTTCTTTCCCTGCAGAGCCCCACTTTGATGATCTTCTTCTCTTCCCAGTTTCACTTTCTTTCAACCTTTCTCTCCGTTGACCTCCCACCAGTTTTCTCGCAAGATCTCCGTCTCTCACTCACAGCTGTCAACCTTGATCAGAAATGACGACACACCACAAAAAGAACTTTGCAGTTTAACTCTTGTGAGTTGGCTGCGTTCTCCTCGTTCATTATAATGTGCTCTTAAAATCAAAGCTAATTTAATTCAGAAGAGCCAAAGTTTAAGATGTCAAGAGCTGGGCTTTTGAAAGTGTGGTCTGTAGACCACAAATGTGGAGGCTGAAGGACCCTTGTGTCACTTCTAACCTCAGGTAATGTTTGATTAAATGTTTTATTGCCTTTTTATTATAAAATCCATACTTCCCCAAATAGAAAACAAAGAATAATGCATGTTACAGGAAAACTAAAACTTACCGACAATAATCAACTGGAAATAATCACTGATATTTCATTGCACCTGCAGTATTTCCATGAATTTCTATTTATCTAGTAAATGGACAATTTTCCATGTTATTTCCTAATTAGTTGCATTTAATACAAACAAAATTTTTGATATCCATTTTGTCTCAATCTTTCAATTACCTCTTTTTTTAAATTATTTGAGCTTCCAAGGTAAATATATTCTTTTTCTAAAAAAAGAACAGAATTTTCTATTATATATAACATTTTTGTTTCATGTTTTATTGAATTGATTGTAACTTTCAGAACAATGTTAAATAAAAATTGTGATAAATTACATATTCTAACTGATTTCATGATCCAATGGATGTTGGCAATTTGTTCTCTGGTTCCCCTGCCTTTTCTAAACCCAGTTTGAACATTTGGAAGTTCACGGTTCATGTACTGTTGAAGCCTGGCTTGGAGAATTTTGAGCATTACTTTACTAGCATGTGAGATGAATGCAATTGTGCAGTAGTGTGAACATTCTTTGGCATTGCCTTTCTTTGGGATGGGAATGAAAACTGACCTTTTCTAGTCTTCTGGACATTGCTGAGTTTTCCAAATTTGCTGGCATATTGAGTGCAGCACTTTCACAGCATCATCTTTTAGGATTTGAAATAGCTCAACTGGAATTCCATCACCTTCACTAGCTTTGTTCATAGTAATGCTTCCTAAGGCCCTCTTAAATTCATATATCAGGATGTCTGGCTCTAGGTGAGTGATCACACCATCGTTGGTTATCTGGGCCATGAAGATTTTTTTTGTATAGTTCTTTGTATTCTTGCTTCCTCTTTGTATTATCTTCTGCTTCTATTAGGTCCATACCGTTTCTATCCTTTATTGAGCCCATCTTTGCATGAAATGTTCCCTTGGTATCTCTAATTTTCTTGAAGAGATCTCTAGTCTTTCCCATTCTATTACTTTCCTCTATTTCTTTGCATTGATCACTAAGGAAGGCTTTCTTATCTCTTCTTGCTATTCTTTGGAACTCTGTGTTCAAACGGGTATACTTAGCAACTGAAAAATCACAGCAATCATCTGAAGAAATTTACTATCCTCAGTTCAAAAAATAATATAGGAATTATTGCTGTATTTGTTATTTTTAATTGCTATATAATTTGCATACTATAAAATTCAGGTTTTTAAAGCATAAAATTCAGTGGATTATAGGATATTCACAAAGTTGTGTAATCACCACTGCTATCTAGTCCAAGAATGTTTTCATCACCCCAAGAAGAAACCACAAATCCATTAGCAATCACTTCCCATTCCTCTTCTTCCCTTGAATCCCAAGCAATCATCAATCTGCTTTCCATCACTATAAATTTGCCTGTTTGAAAATTTCACATAAAAAGAACAATGCATTTGTAGCCTTTTGTGTCTAGCTTCTTTCACTTAGAATAGTATCTTCAAGGTTCATCTCTGTCATAGAATAGATTGGTACTGAATTCTTTTTATGGTTGAATAATTGTGTTTATCCATTCATCACTAGATGGTTATTTTCACTTTTTTGTATTAGAAATAATGTTGCCACAGTTAATATTTTTGAAAGACTGAAAATAAACTTGAGTTTCTATTTGCAAAGAAAAAAAAAGAAATAATGTTGCTATGAATATTCATGTACAAGTTTTTATGTGGGCATTTGTTTTCAATTATCAGAACTCTGGGCCATATGCTAACTTTATTTTTAGCTTTTTGAGGAACTGCCAGAATATTTTCTGAAGTAGCTGCATCATTTTACATTCCTACCAGCAGTGTATGAGGTTCCAATTTCTCCACATCCTCATCAATGCTTCTTATTATATCTTTATTTTTATTATAGGCATGTCACTGTAGTTTTGGTTTGCATTTCTCTGAAGACTAATGATTTGAGTATATTTTTATATGTTTATTAGTCATTTGTATATATCTCCTTTGAAGAAATGTTTTTCAAATTTTTCCAATTTTTTAATTGGGATGCTTGTTTTTTTTTGAGCTATAAAAATCTTTATATATTTTGGATAATACTAGATCTTTATCAAATATGTGATATGCAACTATTTCTCTGATTTTGTGGATTGTTTTTCACTTTCTTAATAATATTTTATGAACACAAAAGTTTTTAACTTTCATGAAGTCCAATTTAAATATTTTTTGTTTGCTTGTGCTTTTGGTGTCATATCTAAGAGAAATCACTGCTTAATCCAAGATCATGAAGATTTACACCTCTGTTTTCCTCTAAGAATTTTATAGTTTTAACTCTTACATTTAGATCTTTTTTATTTTAACTTTTATATATGGTATGAGGTACCATACCAACTTCACTCTTTTGCATACAGTTATTCAGTTGTTTCAGATGAAAAGATATTCTTTCCCCAGTTGAATTATCTAGGCACCATAGGTGAAAAACAAGTGACCATAAATATATGGGTTTTTAAATATTTTTCTTTTTAATGTCTACTGAAACTATCATAAGATCCTTCTTTCCATATGAAGTATTGTTAGATTTAATTTTGTCTTTACCGTCATGTCTTGGTGAATTGTTCTTTCCACACTATAAATTTGATTTGATATCATTTAGTGTTTCTAAGTGAGATCAATATATTGTTCACTGTTTCAGCGCCATCTTTATCAGGCTTTGTTATCACATTTCTGTAAATTTCATAAAACAAGTTCCATCTCTGTTTATAGTCTGGGAAAATAAAGGGTGTAGAGTGGTTCAAGATCTAAAATGTTTGAGATCCCACGATCCTCTGGAAAGGTTCCCCTTACTCACCCTGATGCTTGTCTTATTTGGTGGAGGTCCCAGGTCTCTACAAGATGATAAGTTTAAACCACAAATGAATGCTTTCTTGAGCAGAGTTTAAGATATGTTTTAAAGAAAAAGAGACACAGAAATACAGAACAGACTTTTGAACTCTGTGGGAGAAGGTGAGGGTGGGATGTTTCAAAAGAACAGCATGTATACTATAAAAAAAAAAATAAATAAATAAAGTCATTATCTTAAGAAAAATTTTGTCCCATCCTTCCTTCATCCATGTCAGCTAAAGTTATCCCCTACATTAGAAATTTGTTTCCCCATGGTTCTTGTCATCTTTCGTTTTTCCTGAACACCCGTTATTTTTCCCCTGATCTCCAGCTGCTACTATTTAATCCAAAGAAAATACAACCTGTGGAGTTGACATGTTTGCTTTTATAAATACCTTGCATCTGTCTTTATGTTAAAATTTGGCTTCTCCGTGCGATCGTTAGAGTGCAGGCTCTCGAGCCAGGCTGCCTGAGTGTGAAAACTGATTCCGCTGTGAACCAGCCCTATGACCTTGGCAAGGTCTCAGCTTACTCACCTATAGGACAGGACTGATCATAAGACCTACACCTCGCTGGATTGTGGCGAGCATTACATGACTTAATATTCATAATGTGTTTAGAACAATGTTTGGCCCTTAGAATATCTGTGTGTAACACAAAAATACACTTGTCTTTTAAAGGCTGAAATTCCAGAGCTTAGATACTATGCCTCATTTTATTTCCTTTGTAACTAATTTCTAAATAGAAAAGTTCTCCTCCTTACCAGTGCTCATTCTAGCTCAGCTTCTTCCTCCTAGATTGTCCTCAGAGTCTACCTGCTTATTGCTCCTACTTAGTCGCTTCAGTCATGTCCGGCTCTGTGCTACCCTATGGACTATAGCCATGTTCCTCTGTCCACGGGATTTTCTAAGCTAGAGTACTGGAGTGGGTTGCCGTGCCCTCCTCCAGGGGATTTTCCTGATCCAGGGATCAAACCCAGGTCTCCTGCATTGCAGGCAGATTTTTTTACCGCTGAGCCACCGGGGAAGTCCGCCTGCCTACTGCTGCTGCTGCTGCTAAGTCACCTCAGTCGTTTCCTATCTGTGCGACCCCACAGACGGCAGCCCACCAGGCTCCACCGTCTCCAGGATTCTCCAGGCAGGAACACTGGGGTGGGCTGCCATTTCCTTCTCCAATGCATGAAAGTGAAAAGTGAAAGTGACGTCGCTCAGTCGTGTCCGACTCTTCGCGACCCCATGGACTGCAGCCTACCAGGCTCCTCTGCCCATGGGATTTTCCAGGCAAGAGTATTGGAGTGGGGTGCCATTGCCTTCTCCGCCTGCCTACTAGACTCCCTCAAACACCACATAGTTCTTCTGATAAGATCTTGACAAAGTTTGAACCATTGTCCTATCCCTTTTTTCTTCCTGAGGATCCTCTAGCCTCTTTCAAAGTGAATTGAGAAAGTCTCTGCCCCTGCCACATCTTGAAAATGGTGCTGAGATATCATTCCCATGGTTGACATCTGTTCCAAAATGACCCCATGGCTCCTGTTGCACTGGGACCTGTAGAGAATGCATCTAACACTAGGCCACATAAAGCACCATGGTAACCACACATGCATAGATGACCACAAATCCATCTCATTTAACGTTCTTCCAAGTCCCAGATCCTTCTAACTAGCTCCCTTCCAAAGGTTTCTATCACAAACTGAGCTTATTCAAGAGTGGGCTCATCGGCATCCCAGCAAACCTTATCCTTTGGTGTTCCAAAATAGAACCTACGCTCATCAACCACACAGGGGGAAAAGAACAAAACTTGGAAGTCATTGTGGACAACTTCCTCTCACTACCCTCATCAAATATTTACCCAAACCTTAGGTGATTCCCATCTCCTAAGTCTCGTGAACTCACCCTGCCTCCAACCGTTCAACTGCACCCCTTGTCACCAGTGATGTTCTCTCATCCATTCTTGACCCTGCTCACCAGAAGATCTTTCACAGAGGCCAACCTGATTTGCTTAAAATTCCTCAAGAGCTCCTTGCAGTTTCCACAGGAAAAAAAAATTAAGTTCCGTCATTTTGGCTCCCAAGCCTTACGTGACCTAACTTCCCATGTGCCTATGAGAGAGGACATGAAGGGACCGTCCTCAGGGACTGGTCTCTGCATCTGGTCAGGATCCAGTCTCCTCTCACTTACTTGACTCCTCTTTTCTCATTTTTCTTGCACTCTCAGCCTCCCCCTCTCCTCTGGATCATTCCCACTAGCATATAAACTTTCTCTCTCCCCATCTTTGCCTTGTTGCAGTTTCCTTTTGTCCAGCTAAACTACCATTGCTTTCCTTTTTAGACAGACTTGCTAACAGAGCTGGCTAATGTTTGTGTTTAGTGTTTGTGTGTGTGTGTGTTCACTACTGCTCCATGCCCATCTGGCTTCTGCCCCTCTTAGTCTCCAACCCTGCTCTCCTATAGCCATCAGCAATTTCCATGTACAAAGGATAGGAAATGCTTTAGTCTCAGCTCTATACCACTTGCTCTCACTATTAACAAGGCTCACCCACTCCTAGAAACCGTCTTTCTTAGTTTTGTTGATCTGAAGAAAACTCCCTGTCTCACTAATTCTACCTGTCTTCCAAATCTTTGTGAGCATCAACCTCTTTGGAAAGTTTTCTTTTTCCTTATCAATCAGCATGAGTTTGGGAGCCTTCCACTGGGAGCCCTCCCCTTCCCTTTGCAATTGCCTATCCTAGCTACCGCTCACTGCAAGTTGGACTGCATGCCCATCAGCATGCCTAACACACAGTGGGCCACCAAATATTTTCCTGAAAGAATACAGCCCCATGAAAGGGCAAAGGCAAATTTTGCAGCAATATTTTAAAACAGTTCTGAATATTTTAAAACATATCTGAACTTAGGGTCAGCAGGACTTATCCAGCCCCATCTCTACCTCTGGGAACCTGCCATTCTCAAGATGTCCATGCCAGTGGGTAACCTGCAGAAATGGCAATTTCCTGTGGGTCCAACCCAATAACATGATTCACTTCATTAGTCATTGCCTTAAACTTTGGGTTATTCAAGTTTAATTCCAGTAAAATAAGATATAGAATTAGGGCCTATGATGAGTTCCTAACAATGAAAAAGATAGGGCTGAAGTTTCATTTGTAGTTCTCTCTCCTGTGAGTCATGACCTGCTTGACCCACCAGCAAAAATAGAAATCCCTGTGGCCACAAGCTTGCGGGTTTTCAGGTCTTGCACCCACTGTAAGAAACACTTGATTCACGTTTTGAAATGGATTCTGGTTGAAATGCTGTGCCCTTTGGGAGGGTGACTTCCCCGACGTCCTCACGGCCTTCCCACCTCTACACTCCGCTCGCTTCCTTCCCCGGCCCTCATCCTTTCTCCCTGCCCCGGTGGCTCTGGTCCTGATGGCCGGGGAAGGAGCGACTGAGGTGCCGGAGGTGAGGACAGGGCAGGGCACATACCTCCGGCTCAGTGCTTCTGCAACTGTGACTGTGACGAAGGCAGCTTGACACGGGGCCTTGGACATGCACTGCTGTCCGAAGCGCTCTCTTGTGCCTCCTCTGGCTCTTGTTCCTGCCCTTGGTCCCGGGCCCTCCTTCTCTCCAGCATCTCCTCGAAAAAGATCTGGCAGCTGAAGCCCTCTTGGATGCCATACTGGGCGTGCTCCAACAGTGCCTCCAGCGTGGGGAAGACCCGGCAGCAGGCCACGCACCGCAGCCCGTAGTTGGTGGTGACCAGCCAGTCCGGGGTGTCCCGCAGCTCCTGCAGGCAGCACTCCAGGGGCGCCAGCAGCTCCGTGTCCTCTGGCTCTGAGCTGGTGTTGTTCTTGCTGGCTTCCAGTTCCCAGCGCAGGTCCGTATTGGAAGCCATCTCAAAGGAGGAGCCTTTCCGCCTCTGCCTCTTGATGAACTCGGCTTCGTGGATGCGGGGCTGTCGGGTGACTGGCTCGAAGCCACTGTCGGTCTCCCAGGCCACGGCCACACCCTGCACGGTCTGCACGTGGGTGTAGAAGGCGCACATGCTCTGCTGGGCAGCGTCCTGGTCCCCATAAGTGCAGGAATAGCAAGACTGGTACTGGGAGTAGGACTGGTACTCAGAGGATGACTGGGATGATGGCGAGCTGCTCCAGCTCAACATCCCCCGACCCTTGCCTGGGAAGTAGATGTTCTCTGCGTGGGGAATGGCTGGGCCTGGCCGTGGAGACAGCTGCTCTCTCTTCATGGGCCCTGGGAAGTGGAAGGACATTTTTATCAGTGCCACAACCTACCTCAGGTCTCTGAAAGGATGCAAGCTCTGGGGGCCCCAGGCAGGTACTTTTTCTCTCTGTGCCTGTTTCCCCATAAATTAAGGATGATATATACTTTCCTTTTGGGGTGATGATAAGGATCAAATGTAGAGATGTAGCTGCGCCTTATGGATGTGATGACAAAGATCAAATAGTGTATGAATGTAACATCTAAGCCCTTGACTAAACCCCAAAGGGCCACCACCTGAATACAGATTGTGGGACAGCACAATCTTCTTCACTGATAAGAAGAAATGAACTACTGTGGCATGCCAAACATTGATGAGTCCCTAAGGCATTCTGCTAAATGAAAGAACTTAGGGTGAAAAGGTCAGAGAGTATTTGATTCCATTTAGATGACATTCTAGAAAAGGCAAAACTGTAGGGAGAGAGAACAGAACAGGGGTTACCTGGAGTGAAAGGCAGCAGGGGAACTGACTGCAAAGGGTCACTAGAACTTTTGGAGGGTGATGAACATATTCTGCATTATGGTATTGATAGTGGTTAAACAAATGTGTACCTGCCAAAATTCTTCAAATTGTACACAAAATTGATGTGGTTTGTATATGCGAATCACAGCTCAATAAAGGCTGGCAGGGGGAGTGCTTTGGCCAGACCAGTCAACCCTACCTTCCCCCTGGCACCTGTGGGACATGTCTCATCTTCCTCCAGGGGAATCTCACACTTTCCTTGAAACCCTCATTGGATCCCATCACCATATAAATGCTAAGTGCTTATCATATTTTAACTCCTTCAGTATTCAAACAACCCTAAGAAATTGCATTGTTCTGATTTTTGACAAGTTAGAAAACTGAGGCACAGAGCATTGAAATGATTGATAGAGCTGGTGCCAGTACCTTGGCCCCAAGATAGTGTGACCCTTGGGTGCTACCCATGGTCACTTCAAAATGATGTTACGGATTAACTTTCATCCATTTATTATAAAGGGACTTTTTATATCACTGCTGAAATCACAGAATTGGCACATCAATTCTGGTTTTTCCAAAGCAAGTTAAAATACATGACTCACATTTTAGGATGTCACCCTCATACCTCCTGAAATCACCTTGTGTACTCACAACAGCGGCCCCAGTAAACCCATGGTCCATGTTGATGGCCAACACAGGACTTTGGTGCCAACACTGAGGGGTGGCCTGGTGCCTTGCCTTCCCTTCCCCTTCCCCGCCAGGACCCCTGTCCTCTCAAAGACATGCCAGCCACACCCTTTCTTTCCACCGACCTGCCCGGTGCACTTCTATGCTCTCCTCCGTGGACTCTGGGCTGGCCAGGCTGAGGGTGGACTGGTCCATGGGTGACTGTTCTCCCCTACGGTCTGTAAAGTGGTGCTTCATGATGACCCCAGTGCCCAGGGGCACACACTTCCAGCTGTTGGGCGAGAGTTGGCTCGGCCAGTGCTGAAGCCTCCGCTGGCCTCAGCCCGAGTGGCTGCTAGGTGCCCATGGTCACTAGGCTCCTGGCTTTATTCTGTGACCTCATCAGTGACTTTGGTGTGTTCTGTGACCCGTGGCCAGGACAGAGCCCCAGCCAGGCTGCCAGGAGAGGCTCCCCATCAGGATCTCATTCCCTGCAGGACCGTCCCTGCTTTGTGTATTGTCAGAGACGCAGACATAAAGTGCTCACACGCACACACACACATACACATATAAACACATGTACATACACAGAGACACGAATGCCTAAAAATACACATGCAGACACTTATACACACGTGAACACACATACACTCATGCTAACACACATAATCACTCAGGCACACATACACTCAAACATACATAAACACACATTCACACACACACACACACATTCAGACCATGTTCGCTTAACCGCACACACGCTCACATACATACGATCATCACCCAACATCAAAGTGGGCCTACCTTGAACTGTGGCGGCAGCAGGGGACAGAAATCTTGCCTCCTCCTCACTGCTTCAGAGTCCCCACCGCTGGCTCTTTAGGGGTTTTGGCGCTCCGTGGCCTGGGTACCCAGGTGCCTCCTCACGTCTCCCCACTCTCTGCTTACCCTCGCTCAGGTCTAGGGGCTCAGGCACACACCAGGGATGCTCCTGACCCCGGGCTTTGCATCGACCCTCCCTTCTGCCAGGAGTGCCCACCCCTAGGCCCCACAAGGCTCACGCTTCTCTGCAGTCTCTGAAACAACTCCTGTCAGGGCCTTCTGGAATCCATTCCCCTTAGACTCTATGATGTGTGCGTGTACAGTCATAACCACTTCCCAGCATTCATCTGCTGCTACTTAAATGTCAGCTCCATGAGGAGAGAGACATCATTCATTCATTTTTCCCCCATTATATCTCCAGCATCTAGTAGAATACATGGACACATTCACAAGGATTCCATAGATTATTGTCAAATTAATGAATAAATAGTGAGCGAACATGTCGGATGTATTTGGAGGGACCGACAAGGGCGAGTCTGTCTAGAGGAGTTGCCTTCTCTCTGTACCTCAGATCCCTGCAGCCCCAAGGCACGCTGGTTCTCATCCCACAACTCCGAGTCCCCTCCTGCTTCTCCACCTGCACAAACCTCACTCCACACTCAGGCGCTCTGGCACTTCTTCCAGCTTGCCATCTCTCTCTGCTCCAGGATGTCTTGAGCACACTTCCCCCAAAACATTTCTCCCCATATCCCTCCAACCCCTGCTCAGTCTCACCAACTCAGTTCCTCCGGATCCCAAATTCTCAACAGCTCAGAAGATGATTGGTTGAAAATAATCCCCAAAGCAACACAACCACCGCCAGCACAGACAGCACCTAGGAATATTCTCCTCTCCAGAACTAGAAGCCACTATGTAAAGAAAAATGCCACAGAGCTTTACTGAGTGAAGGAGAGTCACACTTGCACCTATAAAGAGACAGAGCTCCCTGGCAGGAAGAGGAAACACTGTAAGTGTATTCTTTCTCCCTTAATAAATCAAGAGACTTGCCTTATAAAAATAAACAGTAAGAGCACAAAAATTAAATAGATCAATGGAAGACAAAGGTAGTCCAGAAAAAGATCACGTTATGTATTAATATTTGAATTTTTAAGAGATGAAGTAAATAAAGGTCTAGGAGGAAAAAAAAAGACTCAGTCAATAAATGACACTGAACATTTTTATTCACTTTTTAAAAAATCAACTTTGGCCTTACCTCATATAAAACAACTAAGACTAATATCATGTGACTCTGGGGTTACTTTCTAATGTAAAATATTTAGAAAGAAAATATAAATTAACATTTGTTATTATAGGATGGCTTTTCTAAACTTAAATGCATCAGTCAACATGAGCATTGAGAATCTTTTTAAATTTCATTGCTTAAGAAAAACACAAAAAACTTGCTGTTTCAGTTTCCACTTCTCTGCTTTTTAGTAAAACTGAAATGAATAGTTCAGTAAAGGAAATGAATAAGCAATCCCCAGGAGAAGGGCAGATGGCTGATAAACATATGAAAAGATGTTCAACCTAACTCTAGGAAGGAAACGACAAATTAAAAACACATGCTATATAGTATATTGTTTTCACCCACAAGGCAAACAAGAATTAAAAAGATTGACAGTTGTTAAGTGCTGGTGAGAACAAAATGAAATGAATATGTTTATATTCTACCTGTTAGTGCATGGCTTGCCTTTCTCAAGGGAAATTTGGTAGCACCCATTACAATGAAAAGCGGGCTCTTTCAACTCAGCAATTAACATCCCTTACTGGGAAGCATTCACATTTTGTGCTAAGTGCATAAAATAGCACATCAAGAAATATTTATTACAGTAGTATTCATAATAGAAAATAAAAAGAAACTTGTCAAAGATCCATCAACATAAAGCAATAGTTAAATAAATTACACCATAGCCAAATTGTGGTATACTATACTGCAATAAAGAGATCTACATGTGTTAGTAAGTAAGTTCATGTTAAGTGAAAAAAGCAAGAGATAAGTGAATCCCACATATGTAAAAACTAAACATGTAACCCGTCCCCACAAAACCCTAAACCAAGCCTATATTGTGTATGAATGCAGAGGCACAAAGGAAGCAGTCACATCCCAGTGGGAGCAGTGGTGACTTTAAGGAAAGTGAAGATTAGGTGGAGCTATGGGTGACTGGAGGTATTTTCCCCACATGACCACACCAGTGCTCCCATCCCACATGCTCTTCTTACAATGTGAAACTGACAGCCCTCCATTGAGAGACAGAGTCCCTCTTCCTGAACCAGAGCGGACTTGGTAACAACCTCCAGCAACTGAATGCAGAGGGGTGATGCTTGGAGACTTTGCTAGGTCATAGAAAACAATATCACTTCCTCTGGGTTCTCTCTGTCTCTCTACTCTCCTCTGCACTCAGCTGCCGTGTTGTAAGGAAGCCTAGGCCACATGGAGGTGTTCCAGCCAACAGTTCTGGCAAAAATCCCAGCCAGCCACCAGACATGTGAACGAATATGCCATCAGATGATTCTGACTTCCAGCCTTTGAATCTTCCAACTGGTGTCCCAGACTTGTCAGGGCAGAGAAAAGCCACCACCTGTGAATTTGGCCATCTTCTGCCTGAATTCCTGACCCTCAGAAACTGTGAGCAGCTTCACACACTAAGTTTTGGGGTGATCTGTTACTCAGCCATAGTAATTCACTAGTCTGATTTTCCATGCACTGTTGATGTATGTTCTGGTGAGACGGCTCATTGAGCAGCAGCAGGACTACGGTGTACTGTCCTGGCCCAGCTGATCACTGTGGCAACCCCAGAACAATTTGGGAGGAAGGTTGCCATTTGGTTTCTAGTTGAAAACACCATTTTCCAAAGGTACTTGGGTCAGTTCCTTTATTGCCCCAGAATCTACGTATGTTCCTTCTAACCCTCCTAATAGCCCCACCAGCGAGACACTATTAACTACATGTTACAGATGGAGGCTGGGACTCCAAGTACAGGTAGGAGACAGGAGGATGGACTGCTGACCCCTCAAGCCCAGAGGCAGGACGGCTTTGTCAGGCTGCCCGCTGCTCTTCCCCTTGGTCTACTTCCCAGGGGCGAGGTGTGGTGGGGGGGGATGCTTAGAGCAAAGCTGCACCAAAATGTGCCACTGTCCTTCATTTTTACACGGGCTCTGAGCAGCATCTGGCCATGGGAAGGCTCTCTGTCACAGCCTCATCTTCTGCTCCAAGTAGATACTTATCAGAGGCCACCCATACAGGGTTCCTGCCCTCCCTGGGCAGGGGGAGGGAGGAGAGTGGAAGGGGAGGATGGTAACAGATCAGGCCCACCCAGCCCCCTAATGTCCCAGCCCCCGCAGCTTTCCAGCTGGGTCTCCAACCTCGCCAAGAACTTCATGCTCCACCGCCAGAGCCGGCAGGGTTGGTGTGCAAAACCCCAGAAGGACCAACACAGCACTTTCTCGGAGCTCTGACTCCTGGCCAACTCATTTCACACATCACATGCGAGTCTTAAACCTCATCAAGAAGGCCTGGAGGATTTTCCAGTCTCCACTTCTCTTCCAAAACCTCCTCTTCTCAGCCCCCCTCCCTTTTCTTTCTTAGCTGAGAAGAAACTAACAGGAAGCGAACCAGCCACAGCCCCAGCAGGAAACAGAGACGCCACTTCTTGCTTCCCTTCACTTTTAACTCTAGAGATGGGCTTGTGCCACAATTTAGGCTACAGGGAGAATCGGATCATTCATCCTGGAGCCAATGAGCCTCCAGAAATAGCCTGTCCACTTGGCCAAGGGGCCTGACGTTCCCCGGGGTGGTGTACAGGACGCAACATTTCTGAGGCTGAGCCCATCGCTGTAAGTGTTTTAAGTGGACAACACTCCTCTCTTCAACTAGAAATTAGGGCCACCTTGTCACTGCCCCTCTCAAAAAACTTCTATTGTCAGACTGAACACCGAGGGAGGCAGGGAAGTGGTGAGTTGCCTTAGACGCTGCTTGCTAGGTATAGGGCAGGCTCCAGACTGGGAGTTCATTCCAGTGAAAGCCAATTTCCCAGGAATTGTTTATGACCTTAGCCTGTGCTAACGCTGCAGAGAAAGTGCCAGAAGATAAGTTGAGGATCAGAGTAGAGAAGTATCATCTTTTGAGGTCATTTTCTGTTGCTTCTTGTCACTATTTAAAAATAAGTGAGTCAGTGGACCACGTAAGGAAAAACTCAGCCACAGAGAAATGTGATACGAAAAGTTTTCCCTCAGCCTCCCCAAGTGAATGGGGAAGGGACTTTTGCTTTTGTTTTCCTTCAGACTTAATAACAGGCTGCTTCTTCTCCGTGGTTTGTTTGGAGCTGTCTCCGGGTTTTGACCTTAACCTCAGGGCGCCCACACAAATGGCCTAGGACTCCTCTGTCATTAGGCAGCAGGGAGGGGCACACCCGTGTGGGTCTCTCAGGCACATCCCTGGCTGTGCCCCAGAGCCCCAACCTGGCCCAGAGCCCCTCCACCCCAGCTCTGGCTCCATGAGACTGCAAAGATTCAACAAGTTTGGGGGATTCAGAAGTGTCTTTCCAAATTGTGTTTCCTTGAAAAGGTGACCTCAGCTGGGAGGAAGGACATCCCAGCTGAAGGTCACGCATGCACCCAGGAGCTCTGGGATCCCAGCTGCTGGTCCCTCCCCTTGACTGTTCTTACAGAACCACAGGGAGAGCTCTGGGGAAAGGTCTGGGTCTTCCTCCCCTGTGTCTAAAATGTGCTGGCCATAGGCCACCTCGGATACAACGCTGAGGACATCAGCTGCTAACTCGTTCTGAGAGAACTTTCTGGAAGCATGGCTTCTGCATGGAAGGGGAGATCCCAGGACCCTAAAGACCATCAGTGAGACAACACAGTTTCTAAATGCGTTGGGCTGACTTCCTGTGCAGCCTTCAGCTCACATCCTAGGTATCTACAGCCGGAGCAGAACTGGGATGATTTCTTTTTATCCCCAAGATCAGAATGGCTATTGCAGACTACTCTCTTAAGACTGTCTTTTTCCTATCCCAGTCATTCAGAAACTGTCTCTTTCGTAAGTTGATGGGCATACTTATTGGATGGTAGAGGTGTCCCAGGAGAGACAGCCACTGTCCCTCCCCAGCCTGCCACTCACAGCCTTGCAGGTGGTCCCACACCTTCCGGGAATGTAAGGGAGTAAGGTGGGAGGATTCCAGGAAGGCTGGATCAGGCTGTGTTTTCCTTGAGAACAGGAAATTTCCCAAGAAAGGAACCCAAAGCCAAGAATGAGGGGCCAGCAGGTAAAACCTGTCCAGTCCGCTGCTGGCTGCTTTCCTGCAGTGCAGTGAGACTGGTTCCAGCGACGCCTCCACAGTGGGATTTGTATGTGTGTTTTCAACGTACAAACCCTGCCTTCCTTGATTAAAATTGATTCCTACGTATTTTATTCTTTTGGATGCTGTGTAAGCGGATCCGTTTTCTTAATGTCTTTTTTGGATTGTTCGTTACTATTGTATAGAAATACAACTTTAGAATTCAGTTTTGTTGAATTTGCTTATTCAAACAGATTTTTTTTGCGAAGGTGTGGATTCTTTAGGGTTTTAATACATAAGATCATGTCATCTGCAAACAGAGATAGTTTTACTTCTTCCTTTCCACTTGGATGTCTTTTATTTCTTTCCCTTGCCTAATTTTTCTGGCAAGAACTTGAGTATTCTGCTAAATTGAAAGCTGGCGTTCTTGTCTTATTCCTTATCTTCAGAGAAAGCATTAAATCTTTTACTATTGACAATGTCAATGGTTTTTGTACATGGCCTTTTTCATGTTGAGGAAGTTCCCTTCTAATCCTAATTTGTCATTGTTTAGTCGCTAAATTGCGTCCGACTCTTTGTGATCCCATGGACTGTAGCCTGCCAGGCTCAACTATCCAATTAGGTTTCCCAGGCAAGGATGCTGGAGAGGGTTGCCATTTCCCTCTCCAGGTGGTCTTTCCTACTTAGGAATCAAATTCATGTCTCCTGCATTGGCAGGATGATTCTTTACCACTGAGCCACCAAATCCTAATTTACCAAGTGCTTTAATCATGAAAGGAAGTTGATTTTTTAGAATGCTTTTTATGTATCTATTGGCATGATTTTGTCCCTTCATTCTATTAACATGGCTTGATTTTTCAATTGTTGAACAACCCTTGCCTTCCTAGGAGAAATTTCACTTGGCTTTGCTGTGGTGGGCAGGCTGCTCCATGTGATCAGCATGTCCAGATGGGTGAAGTGGAGGGCCCTAGTGTCAAGGAGGCAGCCCTAGGCTGTAACACGCCCACAAGTGCACAGATAATGGGCAGAAAGTAGTGAGCAATGCTCCTGACCACCTGTCACCTGAACCAGCCAGCATCCTGGGCAATATGGCACCAGTCCTGGAGAGGAAAGATAAGCCCTGCCAATGTGGGTGAGAAGGAGATTAGCACTGATTCACATCACAAAGGACAAGACAGCTCTCCTCAAACGCTGTCCCAAGTCCACTCTGGTTGTCAGAAATTCAATAAACATGCTAAAGATCAGAAGGGAACATAAGTGAATTATTTATTATTTACAAGAGAAGAGTAAAAGCATCTGCATATTATTTAAATTTTGGCTTATAGCTTTAAAATGACTCCCTAAAACTTGAAGTTAACTCAGTAAATATATTATTACTTTACTAGCTACAAAACACAATAAGCTGTTGTTACAGCACAAATTCACAGGCAGTGGTACCTGACAGTGAAACAGCAGTGTAGAAATCTCAAAATAAGTTTTTATATTATTTACCTGCCTTTGTGAAAAGAGTATGACTAGCTGGCGTTTGAACCACAATATACATACAAATCAAGTCAGCTTTTTGGAAAATGACAGTCCATGAGCATGTGATAAGGAGCAGTCACACTGCAGGATTCACCACTCAACGCACAACAAATTAAATTGATCATGATAAAGCTAAGCAAAGAAAATTAAAAGGCAAGAACGGCAGCAGTTGAAAAACCCATCTTTCAAGACCTCACTGTTGAGGTTCTGGAAACAAAGCCTACTTCTTCCACATAGCTGGGTTTCTCTCTACACGACCAGAGTGTGCAGGAGGAGCTTGCACTGGAGTGTGCAGGAGGAGTGTGCAGGAGTGTGCAGCCATGCACGAGAGCCAAACGTCTTCAGAGGACCCCAGACCCCAGTCCTTGCAAAGGCTAACATTAGACTACTTTATACATAAATGTCAAATGTTCAGAAACCAAATCATTCAGATTGCCAGTGTTTTGCCCACAGTCAAATGTGAAAAAATGAAGTCGGCATAACTAGATGCTATTCTTCCAGAAAGATAGAAAAGTGACTTGCATTTTTAATGAGTTTATAGCCAAGAGGGGAAGCCAGTGGTGAGCTGGGGCCAGCTAGGACTGGCTTATGAAAGCCAATTGTTAAATCTTTCAAGAATTTTGAAAGTCAGTTGTGAAACAGCTTTTATCAAAATCAGAATCATATCAACTTATAATTAGATTATATAATGCACAAAAGTAACAAATGTTCAAAACTTATCAATTCCCAATTATTTTACTACATTTCATGAAACATTGGCAGCTTGTAAGAGGACTTGGAGGGAAGATTTACATCATGGTAATTGGCAAAGTCTAAAATCAAAGTCTTTCCTGCTTGCCCCACTACCACCCCAGAGAAGGGACATGTTTTTAAACATTTACTGTCCCACCACTAGGGCCTCTTGCATGCAGTTAATGGAGCCCACAATTCTGGCTGGGAAGACAAGCCTTTTAGGCAAATTTCTCTTGGTAATTCTAACTTTAGGGAAGTTTCCACAATAGGGGCTGCTTCTTAATTCTTCAGGGAAGTGCTCAGACCCTCTCATCTCCAAGTGAGTCACAGTGTTGAAAGGGCCCTCAATCCTACCATCATTTTATGATTCTCACAGCAATCTAGAAATGTGATCAAAGGAGGATTCTTTCTCCATTAACAGATGAAAAAACAGCTTCTGTGCAGTTGGTGCCGTTTCCTGGGTCTACACAGCCTGTGGGAGGGGAATCTAGCTTTCTAGATAGATTAGCTAGATCAGATGGATACATTTTATTTAAAAAAAAAAAAAAAAGAATTAAACAAACGCAAGGTCCAGGAAGGGCATACTCTGGTAGAAATATAAATTGAAACAATGTTCTGGTAATATGCAGCAATAGCTTTAAACCTGTGATACCCTCAGTCTCAACAATCTCACTTCTAGAAATTTATCTTTAAGGAAAGTAACAGTATGCCAAGATTTTTTCTGACCTATTTTCAATAGAGTGCTATTTGTACTCACGAATTCAGAAGCAACCAGTGTCCCAGGAAAGGGATTTCGGTTGATTGGGTTGCACCCTTGAATCCTTGGAATTTGTTAGAAATGCAGACTCTTGGGTTCAACCCCAATACATCCAGGCTTCTGGGTTTAAATAAATCCTCTGTGTGACTGATTCGAGTTTGAGAACACCTGGGTTGAATAAAATATGGGATAACTAAACAAAGTGATGCCATGATGTTGATGAAGAGGGAAAATATGTTCACAATATAGTAAGTGCAACCATATATAACTGACCCTTGAACAACTCTGGTGGTTGGGGCACCCATCCTCTATACAGTTGAAATAGGAATATAACTTCTAGTATCCAAGTTTCCTCATCCACGGATTCAACCTATTGTTGTACTTACTATTGAAAAAAATCCACATATATGTGGACTTGCAAAGTTCAAACCCATGTTGTTCAAGGGTCCACTGTACCGTACAAACCCAGTTATGGAAACCTAGTATGTGTGTGTATATTTATATTTATATATATACACACACAAGCTCAGATATGTAAAGTTGAGAATGATAAACACCAAAAAGTGAGCAACATTTATCTTTGGAAAAGGAGTTCCCCCATCCTTTTATTTATCCTTGTTTTTTTAATTTTTGTACAATAAACATGTAAGAAAATAAGCAAAAAATTGTTGTTGTTTAGTTGCTAAGTTGTGTCTGACTCTTTGTGACCCCATGGACTGTAGCCCATGGGCTCCTCTGTCCATGGGATTTCCTACTGGTGTAAGTATTGCCATTTCCTTCTTTAGGGGAATCTTCCAGATTCAGGGATTGAAGCCAGGTCTCCTGCATTAGCAGGCAGATTCTTTACCACTGAGTCACCATGGAAGCCCAAGCAATAAATTACCCCTAGTTTTATTTAAATACTACTGGATTTTTAAAATAAATACATACGTATACACATATAAACCTAAGATTTTGTAAAACTCCATGCCTCCTGCCCGTCCATCCCCGGGATGCTTCATATCAGGTCCTATAGACAGGCCCCTCAGTCTAGGACCTGGGGACAGATGTCAGAAGGCAGCATTTGGCTCACTGGGTGCAGGAAATAGGACTGGGGTGAAGAGCAGAAATCTGGTCCTGTCTCAGTTCAGTTCAGTTCAGTTGCTCTGCCGTGTTTGACTCTTTGTAACCCCACAGACTGCAGCACGCCAGGCTTCCCTGTCCATCACCAACTCCTGGAGCTTACTCCAACTCATGTGCATCGAGTCAGTGATGCCATCCAATCATCTCATCCTCTGTCTCATCTGGTTCTGTCTATACAGGGTTAAAATATAAACTGGTTAGGGAGAAGCCCGTGGGAAAGGCATGACATTTGTTTGCAAGGAAACATAAACAAGGACAAATGAAGACAGAAAAGTGGCCCAGTGAGAGACTGATCAAAGCCAGCTGGGCAAGCAAGCTCCTGCCTTCAGGAAAGACAGAGAACCAGAGGCGGGCCTGGGGCAGGGCATGGCAGCCTCTCTAGCCCTAAACTGCCCAAAGGAGCCAGCATGGGGAAATGGAGCTTCAGGCACTTTGGGACCGGAATTAGCTGTTCCAGTTGCCTGGATGGGAGGAAGCACCATCCAGATTCCGTCTTCTCAGCTCCAAGTTCATACACAGAAAAGAATCCACATCTATTTACCACCAGCCACAGGCCAGGTACAAAGCAAAGCTTTTCATCATGTTATTTGATCCCTGTGATGGTCCTGGAACGCCCTCAGCCCTCTCCACACCTGCCATTTGCCCATGCAACTTGTCCAAGGTCAAGCAGCTCCTGAGTTGTGGACCAGATATCCAAACCAGGACCCACGTCCATCTGTAGAGTGCAGGCTTTCCCCATCGCCGCAAGCCAGGTGGTCCTCAGTGACTGCCAGAGTGCTTCCAGAACTCTCCCCATGTCCCTTCCTGCCCCCTCTGGACACCTGCCCCAGTCCACAGCTCTTCCATCCACCACCATCCACCAACTCTAAGCATCTGAGCCCCTTAGAGAGCTGAGCCCTGGCCTTGGTATCATTTCTTGAAATGATACATATCTTGTAATGAACATGTAATGATACATATCTTGTAAAGAAATGATTACATATCTTGTAAAGGCTAAGGCAGCTTTACAATGCTTCTTTTCAATCATGCCAGGCAAATGCTCAGAAGTAGTGTAAATTATCATTAATTTGAAGAGATATTTCCCTTTGAAAGACAAAATAGCTCACTGATTTCATGAATGATATCTGAAGCTTAGAAGTTACGCTGAAGTTTTCTCCCTCGTCCTTGGCCTAAATCTGACCTTTTATTCCTTCTCCTCACTGCTTTTAGAGCAAAGACACAGGAATCCCCCCGCCCCCGCCAGGGAGGAAGTGGCGGAGGGGTTCCCTCAAGACCAAACAATGTCCTAGAGCATGACCTGCCCCCGGCTGCAGGGCCCAGGTGTCAGTCACCTGCTCTCACCACCCCTGTTCCTCCTCTCCCTTCTCACCCCTCTTTCCTCATCTGGGTGAGTCACTGCCATCCTCCGAATGAGGTGAAGCTGATAAAAGGAGGCAATCTCAGCCTGCTTGGGGTCACGTCCATCTTGACTGGCACCCATTTTTCCTTATGGGGACTTCAGGGGTTTAACATGACTCAGCTTCTGATAAAGCTTCTTTAGATATTATTTCCTCTCTAAGGAGTTTCATTCACACAGGAAAAACTCTTTTTTTTAGGGGCAAACTCCCTTCCTGTCATTCTGCTCACCTCCCCTTCTGGGAAAATGGAGTTAGCGCCTTCTGCCCAGACTTTCTTGGGAGGGGAGGCACCTGCAATTGAGGTGCACAAAACCTTCCACATGGTCCTCTACACCACTGATGGTTTTTTCAGGGCTGAGCCATTAGGAAATGCGTGGTCACCATGACAGCTGAGAGTGTCTGGGTCATGTGGCTGTTGTCACTCCAGAGATTCCCATACTGATTGAAGGCCAGTCCATATCAGTTCATCCAACTGATGGAAATGACAGCCATTATGTCTAGGTGAGTTACTCCTCCCAAACTAGAGGAGAGACATCGGTGTAGCCTTGCCCCTCCTCTTGCTTATTCTACTGCTCCTGACACCCACAGGTACCCCCCCCCTGCCCCCCCACCGGCCTGACTCAGCCTGTGCCTGAAGCTATCCTCACAACATCCCCACCCTCTGCCCCACCAGGCAATGGGCTCTCCTGTCCTCTACCAATTGTTTTTACCATGTTGCTCCCTTCTGGATAAAGTGGTCTTACAATTTATTCCATCAGCTTCCCTCCCAGAGGACTTCCCAAGACCACTGGAAGCCACCCATTCAGGCTGGTAGAAGCAGCACTTATTTCCCTTACTCCTGCCCATCGCCATCTGGCACTGGAGCCAAGTCTGAGGTGGAAACTAGGATGGGGAGGCCAGAGAGGGATGTAATTTCCTTATAATATCTGGGTCCAGCATCCTTGGAGACCAGGCTTCTCAAAATGCTGGCGGATAATATCATTATCCATAATACTGTTCCTCAGGCCATTTTCACACTGGTCATGCCACCTATGCTTTGCAGTTTTAGGAATAAAAATTGTATCTGCCCCAGAGAAATTTTTATGTCTCTCCCAAAAGAATATACCCAAGAATTTTCATTCTTCCTCTTCCCCTCCTCCTCTTCCTCCTGCTGCTACTTCTTTTTCTCCTTTAGAACTGACTCATTGGAAATGACCCCGATGCTGGGAAAGATTGAAGGCAGGAGAAGAGGACGACAGAGGATGAGACGGTTGGATGGCATCACTGACTCAATGGACATGAGTTTGAGTAAACTCCAGGAGTTGATGATGGACAGGGAAACCTGGCATGCTGCAGTCCGTGGAGTCGCAAAGAGTCAGACATGGCTGAGTGACTGAACTGAAGGCTTGTAATTGTTTAGATGTTTTTTATCCCTCCACTGTTTTTTGATTCTAGGGGTTCTTCCTGAATTTACATTATGCAAATTCAATACTGTATTTTTCTAATATTATTGAGAACTAATCAATATTCTTTATTATGTCCCTGAACAACTTAATGCTTTTATACCTGTCTTTTCTCTTTCTCCCACACAACCTCCCATATTGAGATCATGTGAGATTTTAATGTATTATAACGGCACCACAATTTTTAAAAATAATAGTTGCTTATGTAAACTTACATATAAATTCTGCTGGTTTCTTTGCTCACTGCCACTTCTTTTATCTCACACATTCCTCTTAAATTCATTTTTCATTTTGCTGAAGTCCATCTTCTAGTCTTCTTCTTTTTTTTTTTTTTCAGAAAAAAATTTGGGAGTAGTAAATTTTTTTATTTTTTGTATTTTTTTTCCATTTCACTTGATGTTTTTTAGGTATAGAATACTATGGTGCATAATCATACCCCTGAGAATTTTGAAGATATTGGTTCTTTATCTTCTTTCATTCAATTCCACCAACAAGAAGTCTAATTTCTCTCAAAATCTCGTATTTTTATGGATCATCTGCTTTTACTTGTTCCTGATGATCTCAAATTTTACTTTGGTTCTGCTGTATATAGATGGTTTTGCATATGTCTCACTACATCCTTCCTTTTAACCTATTGTCTAGTCCCTTTCAGCAGTTCTGCTCACTTTTATTCTCTCTCTTTTGATATGTCTATGTTTTTGTTCTATTTGCTCATTCTTCCCAGAACACCTAACAAATGAGCACTAGGACTTCTGTGATCTTTCCAAGCCACTGAACTTCTATTTCACATATTCACTTACTGTCTTTCTGAAACTAGCTTCATGAAAGAGAAAATGGATTTCACATATCCAGACAACCAAATGGCATGATCCACTGTGTCAGTGTATCAGGACATTGTGCATCAGGAACCGATTTTTCCTGACCGTCCTCCTGTGCAGCCTAAGCCCACACACAGTGATTGCTTTGCCCTTTCTTCATTTTGTCCGGGTCTTTTATACTCCTGGGTGTTGGCATCGCCAGAGCCAGTGAAAGTCGCTCAGTCGTGTCTGATTCTTTGTGACTCCTTGGACTATACAGTCCATGGAATTCTCCAGGCCAGGATATTGGAGTGGGTAGCCTTTCCTTTCTCCAGGGTATCTTCCCAACCCAGGGATCGAAGCAGGTCTCCCGTAATTGCAGGTGGATTCTTTACCAGCTGAGCCACAAGAGAAGCAGGTATTGGCATAGCAGGTTCCAAAATGGTCTGCCCTCCTCCCTGACTCATAAACTCCTCATGTCGAGGCCTGAGTGACTTCACTGCACCCTGCACACACAGCTTGGGAGAGACCTATTTGTCATCCATTGATAACATCCCTGTGAAAAGTCATATTCTTGAAGGATGCTTAATTTATCTGACAAGCCCTGGGATTATGACAAATAACTCAGAAGAGAACCGGTCGGGGGATGGGCCCTGAGCACAGGCTGGCCCTGGCCCTTCTAGGGTTCATATCATAGGTACCAGCCCCTCAGCTTGCATCTTCAGCTCAGCTCAGCTTCCCTCTGTCTAAACAACCCCTCTGCACACTCCACCTCACTGTTAAAGAGCCTTACAGCTCCTCCAGGCCGATTCTTCCCTGCTTTTCTCATGGATCTCAGAGCACATTCTAGAATAATCTCTGACATGTGTGCTTTTAACCCCAGTTTACAAGCTTGAACTCCCATAGGAACATGGGATTCACTCTCTCTCCAAGTGCAGCCCATCTTTTGGCTCACCAAGAGCTGACCCAAGAAACCTGAGAGCAACTGCAGACCCTTTCCAAGGTTAGCATTCCCTGGGGCTTCTACATCCTTCTCCATGGCACCAAAATCTGGGACTGAGGCTGAGTCACTCTTTTCTCCACTCCCAAATCTACATCTGCAAGCCCTGGGACCCCCTACCACTATACCCCATCCAAAACCCATCCATCCTCTGCATCTTTGCTGCCAACACTCCAACCCTAGTCACACTAACCTCTTGCTTATACTGGGGCAAGGACCAAGCAGGACTCTAGAACCTGTAGAGTGATATTAATGTGTCATGACTCATTTAAAGATCAGAATAACTGATACTTTCATCTCCATCTGTTTAACTTGCTTATATACCTCTCAGCTATTTTCAAGTTTGGATGATGAAAAGGGATTTTTTCACTTACTTATTCAAATGTCCATACATTCTATGATAGAATATAATTCCACCATATGCATACTTCTAACACAAATAGAAGAATATATGCATATATTTATTTTATTTTTATATATTTATTTCAATTTATAGATTCCATGTAAAATATATTTTTAACTTGAAGATACAGAGATTGATGTGTGCGTGTTTAGTTGCTGGGTCATGTCTGACTCTTTGTGACCTCATGGACCATAGCCGGCCAGGGTCCTCTGCCTATGGGCTTATTCTGGCAAGAATACTGGAGTGGGTTGCCATTTCTTCCTCCAGGGGATTTTCCTGACCCAGGTGTTGAACCTGTGTCTCCTGTAACTCCTGCATTGGAAGGAGAATTTTTTAACCACTTAGGCATCTGGGAAGCCCATAGAGATGGATACATATTTGTAATTTGTTGATCTTGCTAGATAATTCTCTCCCATCTTACCTTCTCCTCCAGGTACTGAGTCACAGAGGCAGCAAACCACTGCTATGCCTTTAGATCCTGCCTGGTTGTTGAGATCTGCAGTTCACTCCACCCACAGGTATTTGAGTATCATCTGTCACTTCTCCTTTGGGCAGGATGTTCTGCCTGTTGAGATGGGCTGTCTGGGGTCTGCATGTGTTCTGGGGGACTCAGAGCCTACTGGGCTGGGAGGGCAGGGTTTATCCTAGTCCTTGGCTTCTTGTAGTATCCTCCTAAACCACAGCGTAGGACAGGAGAGATGGCTCTCACTCAGGACATTGCACCTACAGACACAATGACTTAGTGTGGTTGCTTCAAAAACATATCCAAGAGTTTCTGCTCATTGGCACCTCTATCCCCAGGAGCTGCTCCCATCAAGACAGGCTGTCAAAAATGGCTTTCTGTAGGACTGCTACAGAAGGAAGTCACTGAGCTTGGAATTGGGATATAAGCCAAGGAAGCCAATTGCCTAGAACCCCCAGCCCATTCTGCTTCCCTCAGCATGTCTGCCGTTAGAAGATGAGGAGAAAGCACCAGTATTCAGCAAACTTCTCTGTGTTCTTCACACAGGAGACTCTGGGTGGGACTCAAACAAAACTGGAGGCTGTGAGTGGTGCTGGGAAAATGTCATGATGTGGGGTGAGGGAAAGGACCCGACATTCTATTGAGTTTATAGATATTACAATGATTACTGAGACTCCAGAAGCATTCACCTTCAGTTCCCAACCAGCTGTCTTAATTAAAATGCTGCTAAAAGAAGCAAATCAATTATCAGATACCTTACAAGATGGTTTATTCTATCTAACACACAGAAAATTGCTTATGAGTATCGCATTGCCGCTTTAGGTTATCAGTTAACCAAGGCTGCTAATGAACTACATTGTTATCAAGTCAGATAAAAGATGCCCTGGGAGTTCAGGCAAATTATTACAACAGAGCGCTTTGTTTTGAAATATAACTCATCTTTTACCACACACAAGGTGAGTAACCTAATCTAAGGAGAACCAGTCCTTGTAGCCCACTGGATTTCTATTGAATGAAAAGGCAAAGAGTATTCCTTAATGCAGCCCAGAAACCCAGGGTTAATATTAAGGGGAGAGAAGTGTGAATGGGGTCTGCATCATGCAGCCTTGCATTTATGTCTCTTCTGGTTATGTCCTCCATGAGGTAAGGACATTGTCATGACTATGACAATAACAATAATAACAATAACAACAATAATAACAATAATCACTTTCTTTGGTATAGCTCACTACAAGCCATGGCAGCTGCTTTCTCTTTTCATCCTTTCTGGGTACCGCCATTTGAAAGCTGCAGAGCTGTGGGGCCATTCCACAGCTGTCAGATCCCTTTCTCCCACTCCAGCCCAGGCTGCATTTCTTCTTTTGGAAGGTCTCTCAGTCATTTATAGAAATGGAGACTGCCCAAAGATTTTCAAGTTTCAGTTCCCTTGAATGTTGACAGATGGATTCTTCTGACAGCTAAGAAGTTGAGGCCAATAGTTCTAGCCAAGGCTGTTCACCTCTTGGTAGACTGGTGCTAAAGAAGCTGTGTCTTGAGTTTGGTTCTCATTCCATGAGCCACTTGCTACTGATAGGATCCACGGACACAATGTCATCATGAAGCATGAACAACTCTGACACTGGAAACCAGGATAGGCAGTGAGCATGTATTGACTTCCAAACTTTCTTACTGCTGGAAAGAGTACTCTTACATCCCTTTATGCAGTCAGCTCTTTGCAGAAGAGAAACACTATTTTCTTTCAGGACAGAGGCACTGTAGATTCTATAAGTTTATTTGCTCCGTATTTTGAGTTCCATGTAAAGGTCCATCACCAGCTTTGGATGCTCAAATTCAAGCTGTCTCCAATGAGTAGCTGTCCAAACTGCCCTCCTGAAGAGGCTGCTCACTCAGAGCTCAATCACTTGTGCATTTCTGAAAAGAAAAAGAGCCACCTGGAAGATTCATTAATACCCAGACCTGAGCTAGGTGCCAAAAGAAAAAGAGACTTTTGGAGACTCTAGGATTATAGTGGCTGCCTAAATCCAATTTTCCACCACATCCTCCAAAATCATACAGATAATAAGGAGAGAAGCAAAAAACTAAAGTAGTAACAAGGGTGCCTATATGTCCTTGTTTTCCTGGGACCATCCCAAAGAATGTCTCCTGAGGTTAAATTAATGCCTGCTAATGCTGAAAAGTCTTTTAACCAAATCCCACACAAATTCCTGAAAAAAAAAAAAAAAAAAGACTCAATAAAATAGGAATGGGTGGGTTTCCTTAAGGTGATAAAACATGTGTACTTCAGCCCTAAAACTAACATCTTACTTAATGAAAACCACTAGGGAATTTCCCACAAAGGTCAGGCAAAAGACAAATACACTCACTGTTTCCACTATTATTTAACACTGGTGATTTTAGACAGTGCAATCAGAGAGGGGAAAACAATTAGAGGCTTATTGGAAGAGAAGATCTACAATTTGGCAGAAGACATAATATGATGAAAACTCAAGGAAATCAAGAATAAAATAACCAAAACAATAAAAGCATTCAATATGTCAGTTGCTATCATGTTAATACCCCAAATCAATGACCAAGTAGGAGACATGATGGGAAGTTCCATTTACTAAAGCAACTAAAATATGAAATATTTAGAAGTAAACTTAATAAGAAATGTGAAAAATCCATAAGAGTAAAATCTGAAAACTCTCCTGAGACACACAAAAACAGACTTATAAAAAGTATATATTTGTGTCAGTGAAGGATAATATCCTCAAAAAGTCAATTGTCTTCAATTTAATATGTAAACATAATGCAGCTCCAATAAAAATAGCAAGATGTTTGTTTCTGTAACTAGATTCTGAAGTTGACTGTAAAGTTTATATGGAAAGCAAATACACAGGAATAGCTAGAATGGAATAGCAAGGTGTGTGGGAACTAGCCACACCGGGTAATACATGAAGTCACCACAACAAAGAGAGTGATAATAGCACATGAACAATCACAAATACCATTGGAGAATAATATGAAGTCTAGAAATAGTCCAACTACATGTGAAAATTTTGAACACGATAAAGGTGACAAATAAAACACTGGGGAAAATACAGTGATTTTGAAAAATGATATTAAGATAACTAGATTGCCGTTTGGGAAAAAGATAAAATTTGATCTATATCTCATACCATGCACCATACCAAATGAATCAGAGATCCAAATAAAAATAAACCCATACAAGAACCAGAATAATATATATATGCATGTATAAACATTTATCTAATTGTATATATGCAAATCTTTTAATTAAACATATTTTTGTAAAAGGAACACAGGGAAGATAAAACAGGAACTGTTGACATTAATTACCTCAAAGCAGTGGGTGGGAGCAGGGTGGGATGGACAGGAGAGCAGAACATCTCTAAGTTTACCTATTTACACATTTTTAGATTAAAACTATATATGTGTTTCACATACTCAAAAAATAAAATTAAACTACAAAGATTAAGAAATGAACCAAAGACCAGCATATACACTGAAACAAATATCTCTAACTATATATCAAATTGATGGCATAACCACACTGAGAAAATAATTAATTCAACTTGAACACAATACTCTGTACATATGAAGGGCTAAATTCTAAGAACAAAGAACAGCAAAGAAATTTTTAAGTGAGTTTGCAGTTGTACAGTATTGTAATTCTTGAAGTATGTATTTTGTGTGTATTATAGGATAGAGCAAATGGATAAAAATATGTATATGGTTTTGAAACAGGGTTTTCACTTTAGAGGAGGCAAAATAGAAATATGGAATGAGGAAATCTTAAGAAGAATGTTATGATGCTGAGTTTTTGATGTATGTTGGTAAATATGCATGTGCTGACTGTCCATTGAGAAGGTCTCCAAGTGATGATGCCTCAGTAGCCATAAGCACCCATTGTGCTCAGATCTTGGTTTCTAAAAACTGCTCAATGTTAAAGAAAAGAAGGAGGTTGGAGGAGGGGGTAGGAAAACATGGATCTAGTGGAAATGCGTGATTCCAAATCTGAGCAGGAACAGTGTAAGGTGAGCCTGGAACATTGTGTCATTTCAGAAGTCTATGAAATTCTTAGTGACTACTGGAATCCAGTCTAAAGTCACCAAGAAGTGATTTGTACTGATAACTTGGGAGATTTTAAACATCAAAAAGATTCATGGTGGTGATGAATTATAATGCATTGAAGTCCTTAGGAATAATATTCCACAAATAAGAAAAGAATGCCAGCTATTAAACATAGAAGGAATGCTGGAATTAGAAACTCGGTACTTTGTAGCCCTCAGTGCAATAACTATTCAAACATGGGTCACAAACAGAGGTAAAACCATTGGGTGAAGAATTACTTGGGTCAGGGTGTTCCCACGGTCTCAAAGTCCCACCCCTTAGATTATTTACTCATTGCAAACCAGGGATTTTTCTCTCTACCAGGAGAGATCTAGTTGTCACTTCCTTAGCCAAGCAATTAAAAGCAGTGTCACTAACAGTGACTCTGTTAATGTCACTAACAGTCATGTGACTCCTGGTGCAGTGCACTGAAAGATATGTACCCAATATCACCTCTGCAGTAATCATGACAAAATTCTCAATCTGAATCTTCTCAGGAGGAAACAGACAAATCCAGGAAATAGAACATAATGCAAGAATCTCAAGTCCTTCAAAACTGACAATGCCGTGGGGAGAGAAAGCAACATCGAGAGAAACTAAAAAGGGACAAAATCAAGTACAATGGCTCCTGGCTTGGAGAAATAGAGCTGTAAGAGATACCTGGGAAACAGAGAAATTTGAATACAGGCTGTGGAAGAGATGATAGTATTGAATTACTACCCATTTCCATTCATTTCTTACCATTCCTGTCATTGTGATTATGCAGGAGATACAAGATGGGTAAATATGATATCTACACTAGTTTTTAAGTGAATCAGAAAAAATTATGCATGCAGAGTTAAAGCAAACAGCGCAAAATATTTTTATTGCACTGTTCTTTCAACATTTCTGTGGCTTTGAAGATTTTTCAAAAAGGACAGTGAGAGCATGTGGCTGGTACATGAGGTGCAGGAAAGCAGGACTAGGGGAAGTGAGTTGTGAACCAACCATTCAGATAAACCTGAAGGAGATGCCTTCCTTCCTGGGAACAGAGCTCCTTTAGCCATAACCTCAGATCCTGTCTCCACTTCTATTCTGAGACTTCACAGCAGCATCGAAAATCTGACACCTCTGCCAAACTGATGGCTTGGTGACACAAAGAAAATTTTGGATTTTTTTTTTTTTTTATCAAATGGTTTAAGCTGGCTACAGTGGCCTGGCTTCTCTCAAAGAGAAGGTCTTAGAAAAACAAATCAGATAAAAATTTAACCATCTTGCTGCTAAAACTCAGTTTTCTCAGCTCTAATCAGGCAAATGCCCCACAACTTCATTTAAAATCTTGCCAAAGTACTGCCAGATTAGGACTTGCCACAACTGTCCCAAAGAGATGCTGATCCCTCACCTCACAGCCAGCCTGACACCAGGACCTCTGGCCCATGCCTAGCGATCCCCCTCCCATCCCGCAGGGACCATGCAGGAGAGCCTGCAGCCTGCGCAGGACAGGAAAGGCACTGCCTTTCCTCCTTTCAGTATGAGCCGTCCGTCACTCTTACAACTCACCTTTCAGAGAAATTGAGGTTTAACCTGCAAAACAGGAAGACAGGACATTTACTAAAGCATTCCTAGATGGCCAAAAGCACGGGCAAAATTCTGCTACAGGAGAATGGCTTGCGTGTCCTTTGCTTTTCCATTCTCGGGTCTATTGGCTTTCCGACTAAGCCTGACTCCATCTAGTGTCAGTTTTGGAAACTTGAATTGTGTCTTCCTTCTCAACAGAAGAGCTCTGGTGTGATTGATAATGCTGAGAACAGTTCCCTGCACGTGGTGGGGGAAGAGATGCAGGGGAACCCGCGTCCAGCCATTAACTCCCAACCACACACCTCTCCCCATCTTTCATCTCTTCCCTGCCTTCCTCTGCCCCTGCCTTCCTCTTGCACCCTTCACACTCCTTCTCCTGTACTTCACTCTCACAATGGTTATTGTTGGATGACTATGGCAGACACCTCGCCTGGGTGATGGAAATTTCCTCCTACAGCTCCAATGTATCAAAATAATTCAGCACATCCAAATGTACAAAAGGGCTTCCTGGTGGCTCAGTGGTCACGAATCCGCCTGCTAATGCAGGAAATGCGGGTTCAATCCCTGGACTGGGAAAAACTCCTGGAGAAGGAAATGACAATCCACTGGAAAATCCCATGGACAAAGGAGCCTGGCGGGCTATGGTCCATGGGGTCACAAAAGAGTCAGACTCAACCGAGCAGCTAAACAACAACAAATATACCAAACAGATGCTCCTCTGACCTGATCATAGGTAGGAACATGAAACCATAGTAACTGTTCATTCAATGCTCTTGAATTGGTTTTTGATGTACAGTCACAGCAACATCTTTGCACAGCAGCATCTGTGTGTCAGACGTTCATTATGAGTCATCACAACCTCTCACATTCCCTCCCCCAGCAAGCACATACGCATGTACAAAGGCACCAGGATTAAGAATTAGGTATTGTGAAATCTTTCCGTTTTGTGAATCCCATGACTAAGATGTCCCTGAATCAAAGTTTATACCAGTTCTGGGAACTTCCAGGGGGCACTGGAGCTTCCAAAGCACGATGCCTTTACCCAAAGTGTCCCCCGATAAGAGTGAGCTGTTTGGATGATCAAGACAGCATGGCTCATGGGTGGTTGAGAAGATCACTCTGTTAGAACCTCCACCAGCCCACTCGATCATCCTGACACAGGGCCAGAGCTGGCCACTGCAGCTTGCAGCCACATGCCAGGGTGCCTCAGCCACCCAGTAGAGGGCCCCTGAGAGCATGTTGTGAGCAGAGTCTGCCATCACAGGCACAGCAGCCAAAACTGACCCCATCCTACACGTCCCACCACAGAGATGAGCTGGGCCCCAAAGGCAATGCAGATTCTGGGTCTGGGGCTCATCTATACATTCCCAGGTCCCCTCACCCCCACCATCAAGAGCTTTAGGTCCTCAGAAATTATTGACAGACACCATAACATCTGAAGGAGGGCAGAGCCTCAACAAAGTGAAAGTATTGAGAAAATCCATTTCCAGCTCACCCCCAGGGCATCCCCCTGACTGCAGCATACCACACATCCATCTCTCCTTCATCCATAGATCCACACATTTCTTCAAGAGATGCTATTTTGTACTTACCAAGCCCCAGTTTCCAGGGAAGAACTGGAAACCGGGGACTGTGCCTTGCATCCTTCTAAAAGCCCACCAGCCCATCTCAACTCAGATTCTGTCCTGAATACCAGTCACTCACTGAACATTTCCTCCATGAGGAAATCTCCAGAAGCCTCAGATTTACCATATTCAAAAAAGGTAGTCACCAACATATCCCACCCCCACCTAGCCCACTGTCCACCCCTGCTCTACTGCCTACTTCCCAAAGGGCATCTCTAGCTAGGACCTCCCCACTCCAACAAATGCTACTGGTTCTTGATTCTGGCCTGCACCTTCACCTAGCTCCAAGAGACTGGCTGCCTCCTTGGTATCACTCAAATCCTCATTCCAGAGGGCTTTGCAGAAGCTTGTTGCTATCTGAGTGAAGAGAATTCCATATGATACAAAAGAGCAAGTGCAAAGGTCCTGAGTTGGGATTGTCTTTGGAGAACAAGGGCTCTATACAGAAGAGTAATGTGGCTGGATGGCAGCAGGGAAGCTGGAAACAGAACACGTGTAGCTTTCCAATTGGAACTGAGGACATGAGCATGAGAGTAGGTGATGCACTGGGAGGACTCTGAGCAGGAGATAAGGCAAAATCTAACCAACAAGTGCAGAAAAGAGCCCAAGCTTATTTTGACTACTTAATACCCTGTGGGCTCCCCACTCTCATGACATTTGAGGACTGCCCAAAGGAGGGGAGAGTGAGAAGAGGGAGGCCAGGGGTACATCCTGGTCCCCTAGGAAGCATTTTAAAGTGGGAAGAGAGGCAAGGATGTCAGGCAAGGGAGAGGGATGGATGAAACAGGAGGGGAAATGAGGAGGACACAAGTTGGTCGTGGCCTTACCTTGAAGCTCTCTTCTTTAGTGCAATGGTCTCTAAACAGAGAAAGCAGGCTGTTAGGAAGGGGGCACTGTGATGGTGGTGCACCTCTCTCGGTGTCAGGCCAGCAGGAGGGGGTCAGAGCCCACCAGACTCGGGTGATGCTGAGAGGTTCCTGGGTTTGGGGCCACTGAGGGGGTGGTCTTGGGCTGAGTGCTCTGCCCCCTCCCCAGTGGCACTGCTGAAGCTCCTCTATCCAGTCCCTCACCGAGCCCCCCAGCTCAGCACCCGGGTGAAACTGAGGCTTCCCTAGAAATAGACCCCCTACCCCCCTGGCCAGTTGTTCCTCACCTCCTCCCTCCTTGAGGATCCTGGGCCCTCTCACCCTTAAGAGATCTAGAATGTCTTTTAGCGTGCTAAGAGACTATTTTCTCTTTCCCCTTATTCCTAGGGATACAAAATCAATGGCAAGTGAACTATGACCGATTAAGTTCCCTGTGCAGTTGGACACACTGTGGGCCCCCAAATGCAGTCTCCTCCTTGCCCTGTCTCCCCTTTTGGGTATCTTCACAGATAACAATCACATTTTCAAGAGACATGGTGAGGGTCCCTCCTCCTTATCCTCTGGAAACTACATTATCATCCCATTAAGCAGTCATATGGGGGATGGATTTTGCAGGTTCCCCCTTGAGAGACAAGGGGTGCAAATCAATGTTGTATTTTGCTACTGAAACTCATTGAGTGTTCAGCATCTACCTAAGGACCCGGATCTCCACAGCTGCCACAGGGTGTGGAGAACCACGCTGGGCGCTCATAAACCCAACTCTGCTTGGGTCATGAGGAGACAACTCCACTTAGTGCAGGGCTTGCCCAATTTATGGGGAAAAAAGTGCAACTTGGCCCAGGTCATCAGTGCCGGCCACACCTCCCGCCACCCACCCATGCCAGGAGCAGCCTCACCACTTCCTGGGATTGATTTCATCTCATCACATCATTTGGGTAAAAGAAAAGAAATTTCAGTCAGAAGCCAACTCAGCTCCCTTCCCCACATTTCTCCAAGAAAGTTGATTCTTAAGAATATCAAGAATGACTAAATGGAAAAGTACAGAGAGACAGAAGCAGAGAGAGACAGAGACACAGAGAGGTCACTGCATTTCTTTTCGGTCCATGTTTTTTATTCTCTCTACAGCCAGTTTTACCCTCAGAGCCTCACACCGGATAACTGGTCAGAATACGTCTTGTCTCAGGAAAGGGCAGAACCAGGGTTGAGCATCACTGTTTCCTTACCGTTGAAGCCTACGTTTGTGCTTCTCAGGTCAGAGGAATCGTTATCAAACATGTGCTTCCTGATCATGCAGAACTTCAGGGCCAGGAAGCCAGCTGATATGGCGATGCCCACAGCAGTCCCGATGATGGCATATTTGATATCTGGAGGGCAGGGAGGAATTGAACAAGGGGCTTTAATCAGTCATCACCCAGCAAAAGTCTTCCATACCTCCTTTTACATCGGAATGAAGTCCAAAGGCAAATACTTGGACCTTTACATTACACAGTCCAACCTGCTGCATGCATGTGTGTTCAGTTGCTCAGTTGTGTCCAACTCTTTTACAACTCCATGGAATGTAGCCCACCAGGCTCCTCTGTCCATGGAATTTGCCAGGCAAGAACACTGGAGTGGGTTGCCATTTCCTCCCCCAAGGTATCTTCACGACCCAGGAGTTGAACCCACGTCTCTTACATTGACAGGCAGATTCTTTACCACTGAGCCACCTGAGAAGTCCCAACCCACTGAGGCCAGCCTAATTTTCCAGTCTCCTGGGAACATGCTCCTTCCCTACCCCTCCACCCACACTGCATCTCCTCTTCCTGGAACTCCAACCCTGGTCCCTTCAGCTGTGGGGATCATTCCCAAGTGGCTTGTGGTTCCTTTCTCTGTCTTCTTGCAGTCATCCTCACTTATCCCTGCATCAGTTCACCCATGTGTATGCCGATTGCCTGCTCTGGCGAGTGCTGACGACAATTGAATGAGTCCCTGACTCCATCCTAAGGGGCCCGCAGTCAGCAGCGGAAGACAAGAGCTCACTCGAATGCCGAGTGACAAGGTGGGCTGATGTGGAAACTGACAGTCTTCCCAGAGGAGATGACATGGAAGGTGTACCATACCTGGAGAGCTGAACTCTGAGTTAGAGAGAGGCTGGGATGGTGCAAGTGGAGGGAGGCACTGGCCAGGGCAGAGCCTGCTATCTGGGGGCTCACGACTGCAGTGCAAGGCTGTTCATCTCACAGAGAGTGGGCAGAGGTGGCCCTGATGACTCATGTCCCCTTTGAGGACAGGCTCTTATTCAGTCTCATGCCCCCAGGATAAGGCCATGTTAGCCTCTCAGACAGGTCTGGGGGTGAACACTGCCCTGGTTCCATGATGACTGGGAGGAAACGGGTACCAAGATGCCCCACCTGCCCATGCATTTTGGAGTGCCTCCTCCTGCCCCTCAGCCCTGCATCCAGAATCCACTGGGCAGCCACCTACCAGTTTCAGCTCCAGCAGTCTTGCCTGTTGCTAACACTTGAGCGGCCCCAACATCTGCAAAGACAAAAATCCCAAATTCTGGTTAGAACAGAACTGCTGGCCAAGATCAGGCTGGGAGTCTCAGGCCAAAGCCCTGTCCCCAACCATCCACTCCAGTAGGTCTGGGGAAGTCTGCCACAGGAAACCTCCTATTCAGCCACCACATGCAGGAGCACAGAGGTGGTTCCTGATTGTCACAGTGTCCGGGAGCTTTGCTGGGATGTCAGAACCTGTGCCAAAGCAGGAATGAGAGTGTACTGAGTTAAGTTAAACCAGATCCTCTTAATCCCATTAGAAGACTGCTTTTTATTTCATTCGCTTTATAAAAGATCTTTTTTTTTAGGTTAACAGTTTTTTTTAGCTGTAAGTTAAACCAGCTCTTTAACATGGTTTCTAAGACCCACACTGGGATCCCTGCCTGCCTCTCTAGTCTCTTTCTCACTCCCAAGAACCCTCTCACTCTGGCCAGACTGATTGATTCCAGTTCCCTACCAAGGCCAGGACCAGCTGCCTTTGATTCATATCCTTTGCCCAGCTCTATCTTCTCCCCTCTTCCTTCTTTACCTCATCTTGGTTCTGTGTCACTTTCTCCTGACACCCCACACCTGGCTTAGCTGCCCTTCTGGGTGCTTCACAGTGGCTGTACCTACGCATTGTAACTGACCACACCATTTACTTAAGAACATTATATAGCATTGCTGTGTGCCAGGCACTGTCCTCAGAGCTTCTCAACTATTCACCCACCGATGGGTCTCCTGGCTGGTCTTCCCCCTAGGCTGAGTGGCTCCCTGGGGAGTGCTTTATCCCCAGCATTTGACACAGTGTCTGGCCACAGGAGGCATTAATAGACATTTGATGAATGAATGAATCATGGTAACAGAGCATGCTGCAGGGGGGCTCACTCTTCTAGCCTAGACTTGAAACCTTAAGATAGGAGATGTGACTCACAAGCAGGGCCTTGGTCCCTGAAGATGGGCTCTAGAAGAGCTAGGATTGACCCACGGGCCTTGGAAAGTGTACATTAACTGACTCCTTACTCTGAGGCAGATAGTAGAGATAGCACTTGCATTAATACATTCAATATTCAGAACAAGAGCTCTGTGAGACAGGCACTGTCATTGCTACCATTTGATGAGTGAGGAATCCAGCACTGAAAAATTGAGGATGCACCCAAGGGCCAAAGAGAAGTGGAAAGTGGCAGCCCTGCCACCTTAACCCAAAGTCCCATGATGCCCTGAGAACTCAAATCCCAGGCAGCTAACTAATAGAATGATGCCAAAACCATCAAGACCGAGGACTGGAGGGCTGAGACAGGGCAGGTGGGTGGTGAGACCCAAACTCAACTCTTAGGCTCAAACTTCCAGGCAAAGTCAGAAATCCCTGTTGGTCCTAAAAGGGAGCAGCTGACTTCATTGAGAGGGACCACATCTTCCCCAACTTAGCTCCAAGAGAAGTCCACCTTCTGACTCCTGACCTCATGGAGGGCCAACGGTGGCTGCTTGGTCACCAAAGTGACAAGACGTCCATGTGACCACGCTCAGTGCTGCCTAGGGGTTGGGCAGACACTCTACAGAGGACATCTTCTCTGAGTGCACTGATGGGGAAGGGACCATTGTAATAGACTTTAGGGGTTTTCTGATGGCCTCACCTGGTGATGAAAAAGCTGGAGGACTCTGAAGCAAAGGTACACAGCCTTGCTCTAGTCACTAGTCTTCTTGGAAATCTGGTGACTTCTGTCACTGATGGGCCCACACGGGCCCCATCCACTCACTCACATACCACAGACACCACAGAACACAATATGACCCTGGTTCTATCAGTTCTTTGAAGTCCCCCCTGAGCTTCATTGTTTCTTTACATTTATTCTTCACATTAATCCTGCCACTCTAGCCAGGTTGAAAACCTTTCCAGGGATTGGACAAAGCCTTGTATGTCACACACGGTTGGGCTAGGCTGCTAGAGTCACTGAATGGAACTGACTTCTGGGCTGATGCTGGAAACCCTGACTGGTGTGGCTGCATGCTCACCAGGGGGCCTTTCCAACACATCTACCCCACGCGGCCTTTGCTGGACAGAAGACAAGGGTCAGGGGAGGCAGGCATCAGTGTGTGGGGCCATGTCCACTAAGGGCCAGCCTCTCCCCCTGCCCCCTCAGACACAGACATTTCTCCTGGGTCCTCCCCCAGGGGTCTGCTCCTGGTGACCACGGCTCTGCATGACCATCACGCAGCAAAAAATCTTTACATGAGCCTGAAATGAAACTTGAACAGGGAAAGAAGAAAGGACATAGATCAGAAAGAGTGGAAAGGTGGAAAGAGTCAGAGAGACACAAGGACACATGGAGACAGAGGGACACACACAAACACTCTGCCAGAGAAGCTCAGACTGCTGATGAGCAGGCAGAGAAGGAAAGAGAGAAAGAACGCCTAGTGTCCAAAAAAGCCTGGCCCTGGCCTCCCCAGCAGCACCAGGCCCCCAGTCCTCATCAGGTTGCCCAGTATCCTTCATCAGTCTGCCCAGCAAATGCATCCTCCTGAATGCTCCAGTCTTTCTGCCCCTCAGGGGTCCCTGGCTCAGCTCAGCTCCCACTCTCACCCCCACAGTCTCAGGCTCCTTAGACCCCTCCCTCCATACTCTCTCCTGGGTCCACCCCAAGAGAGGAGGCTGCTCCTAGTCCCTGACCCCAAACAGGCTCCCTGGGCCTCAGGGACGGAGTGAAATCCAAGGTCAGAGACTGAGTGAGTGCCCTCCCTGGGGCTGCAGCTCAGACAGCTGCCGGTGCCAAACCCCAAGAGTGCATCAGCCATCTCCCATCTCAGTAATTCCTGCTAGCCATCCAGATGGCCACTTGGCGGCAGCCTTTTCCCTCCTCCGGGAGGGAAATCCTCCAAGCTGCCCTCCTCCTGTGCTCAGGATCTCAGCCTTGCATTCTAAGAGCCCTTGGTGAGGACCTGTCAGAACCACACTTATATCAGCCACCCCTACCCCCGCCTCCTGCCAAGATCATCACCTCCTGCACTGTAGACCCCTGCAAACCCCCAGGGATGATTTCCCCTGGCTCTGCAAGGTAGCTGGAGGATGGATTGCTGGTCTGCGAGCACAGCCAGAGGCCTCCTGACTGCTCCTGCTTCAGGTCTGTCAGAGACACAGAGGAAGCCACACCACATTTTCTTTACTGAAATTCTCTGGGTTCTCTCATGCAAACATGAATTGGCAGCTTAGTATCCAGAAAACAGTCTCTCAAAACCAGGGGAGAGTTCAAGGGGGTTGAGCAGGGGCTGACTGAACCAAGGCTGGTGTCCCAGGGGGCACACAGGGACCCTCTGACTGGTAGATTCACATGGCTGTAGTAGGCACATGCGTGCATACGTGCTAAGTCACTTCAGTCATGTCCAACTCCTTGCAACCCTATGGACTGTAGCCTGCCAGGCTCCTCTGTCCTTGGGATTCTCCAGGCCAGAATACTGGAGTGGGTTGCCACACCCTCCTCCAGGGGATTTTCCTGACCAGGGATTGAACCCCATCTCTCATGTCTCTTGCATTGGCAGGCACAGTGCTGCCCAAATCTGGCTTGACAGTCAACACTGCACTAGGACTGTCTACACAGCCAGGTCAGAGTGCAGGAGCCAAGGTCCTGGGGCGCAGCTTTTGCTGGTGTGCAGAGTCGGACGTGACTTAGCGACTAAACAGCAGCAACAGCAGAGCAGAGAGTAGGGGCACTGCCTCTAGATGGGCCTGTGAGGCTCCAGGGCCTCTACCCACATGGTCCCCAACACGCTCAGGTCCAGCCCTGCACCCCGGCACTCTCACCAAACCACTCACCTGAGGCTATGCCTGCCCAGAAGATGGTGACTTTTTCTAAGATGTACAAAGACACCATTGCAGCTCTGAGTCGAGTGGCTCTTCCTCCCAGGCCCCCTTTGGACAGGCAGCTGACAGAGACCTGATACCCCAGCCCTCCCTGCAAAACAGCCAGTGTCCCGCCCCTTCTCTGCAGCCCTTCCCCGATACAGAGCACAATCTGTTCTCTACAAGTGGTTTCCCAACAGGAAGGAATCTCCTGCAAAAGTAAATAGTCCTGAGGCCTGGAGGCTCCTTGGCTCCCCCTCCTCCAGGACCGGGAGGTTAGCTCAGAGGAAGAAAGAGGCAAGGCTGCTCCGGGGAGTGAGTGGGAGGCACGGGGTGGCCTGCTCCATCTCAGCTGGAATCTGACCCCTGAGAGCCCATCCCCATCATCCAGACCTCCCGAGCTGCCCACACCTGTTGGGTCCACCCTTCCTGGGAGCTGGCCCTCTTCACCACCCTTATTTGGGCAGAATCAAGCTGTGTGTTTCCAGTTGTGGGGCAGTGGGCGTGCGTGCACGCAGATGTCGTTCTATAAGTATCTGGACTAAAAATAGGGAGAGGCTGCCCTAAGTGTTTGTCAATTGATGCCTGGCCATTTTCATCTTGAAACTTAAATATTACAGAATGGCTCCTAACTTTAGATCACATAAATTCCAATGTTCTCGGCCCAAGGAAGGAGTCTCATAACTAGAAAAGACATCTATCCTCTCCTAACAGAGTACACACATAGGAATGAAGTACCTTTGGTGTGCTCCTCATGGCCCTGGTGACCAGGGGGATCCAAGTGCTCTTGGACAAAAGACCCTGGCCCCCCCATGAAGGAGCTCACACAGTGATGGACAGACAAGACTGACACTGAAGAAAAGATGAGACTGCTGCGGGAGATGTTCAGCATCTTCCTGCAAACCTGCGTCCCCAGGAGCTGGAGGAAGTCTCAACAGGAGTGTGTGGGGTGAAAACTTGCCACGTGGTCCCTCCATTTCCTGGCCCTTTGGCTGCAGGCAACACCTTAGCTTTCTTTTGGGGAAACACCTGCCTGTGATTCCCTTGAGGCTGGTCCCAGGATGGACATGTGAACCATCCTGATTAGTCAGATATGACATCTTCCAGTGAGCAGTGACTGGTCAAGAGGTAATCCGACTCAGGTCAGTAAGACTCAACCCTGGGACTTTGTGGAAAATACTGAGAATGAAGAATGCCTTCTGGAATTGGTAACTTTGGGGTTGAGGGAGACCCACAGGCTAGAGGGAACCTGCTGAGACTGAAACCCCCACTGAATAGGGTCATGCTAGGTTTAGGTTTCGTCGTTAAGTCCTGTCTGACTCTTGCGACACCATGGACTATACAGCCCACCAGGTTCTTCTGTCCATGGGATTTCCCAGGCACAGTGGGTTGCCATTTCCTTCTCCAGGGGATCTTCCCAACCCATCAAGTGAACTCTGGTCTCCTGCCTTGCAGGCAGACTCTTACTGACTGAGCCACCAGAAAGGTTAGGCTAAGACCAAATCTAAGACAGGTTTTGAGCCCCTGAAACCAGCTGTGCCTGAAGCTCCTCTTCTTGACTTCTTAGTCACCTCAGTAAGGAAACACCTTTTTTATCTTATAGTCTAAACTGAGCTAAGTAAGTGTCATCTGCAAACATCCTGATGACTGAGGTGGCAGGTCCTTCACACAGCAGAGAGTGCTGTCTGTGAACCAGGAGCTCATGAGACAGCCTCAGATAAGCCCAACTATGATCCACCAGCTAAGCAAACCGATGTGCCTCTGGGCCTTTGCACATGCTGCCATTTGATGCAATACCTTTCTTGTCTCCATGGAAAGCTCTTACTTATCCTGCAAGACATAGCACAAAGCCACCCTCTGGAAGTCCCCTGCTCTCAGCTGGCTCAGGATCTCGCTGCAACCTCGTCACATATCTGCCCCTGCCCTGTCTGTACCGTCCCGCAGAATGCTCTAGGGCATGAAGGACACCCTTCCTAGCCCCAGTTCCTCCCCGGGCCCAGGATGATATGTCAGACTCCTCGGAGCTTAGTTTCTCCTCCAGGGAGGTGCAAGAGGAAGGTGAAAGGGGAGAATCTCGAACTGACGGGGAAGATTCCCCGAAATTACTGTTAAACCAGAAGTGGCTTGTGTGATAAGATCAAGTTTACAGTACTGAGTGATAATAATAAGGGCTCAGGAGGAAGTAAAATTCAGCCACAGAGAAATAGATCGTGTAACAGCATTGCTCCTATGACTCTGAGACCAGGAATACCTGTGGACCATGTGTGGAACACAGATGGGACATGTGGCTGCTATTGCTGTGGATACACCTGAGGCCCTGGTCCAAGTACCACACAGCCAGATCCCACTAGGAGAGAGGATTAGAAAGGGGAGTGGAAGTGCAGAGTGAGAGGGGATGCTCCCATTATGCTTCACATCCTGGAAAGAGCCTGGACCTCACTCTTCTCAGCTGAACATGGGCCCTGACACATAGAAAGGACTCACTCAGACAGCTTTCTTTCATCCGTTTGTCCCAAACCCTTCCTGCAGTGGAAGCTGACCCTGGGGTCCCAGTAGGGTTCAGGGCACACTTCTCTAATTGCGCTGGTTTGGGGGACGCTGGCAATCCCGTCTCTCCTCAGAGCTCACAGATGGGTCTTCTTCTCAGAAAAACCAGGTCAGTGGCCCTGGCCCTTTTGCCCCTCCCCGGGGCTGTGAGATGCTAGAAATTAGACATGTGAAACCCTAACACAGGATGGAGGCTCTAGTCCTCTCCTGAGCAGGATGCCAGAGGACTGTGAGTTGGTCTGGGTTATTCAGTGGCCCCTGCTCCCAGTGGCTGCTGGCTTTGCCCTGGGGTCTATGGCCTTCCTCTGACATTCTGTGACTTACAGGAACCTCAGGCTCCCGGCTCACAAACCTAGAAACCACCTTGAAACTGCTCTTCTTCAATACCCTTTTCCGATCTCAATAAAGAGGCTGCAGCTGCCAAACTTCAAGTAAACAGGACATTGTCATTCCTATCCCATAACTGTGGGCATTCCTTTCTTCCTATGAAAGCACCTAGACTTTGAGCAGAACACAAACCTGCAAAGCTGCACAGGTTTGAGAGATGGAAAGCAGAAGGAATGCAGAGGATCTAGGAGAACAAGGCAAAGATGGTTCCACGATGGGCCTGGGAGACTGGGGATGCCTCCTTGGTTTCCAGGGATCCCCATTCAGGGCAAGAGCACACTGAACCAGAAAGACCTTTCGCTCCCAAACCCAGCTCAGGACCTCCCAGGCCCTGGACTGCAGTGGGCCCTGACTCCTGGAAGATGGGCAGTGAGTAAGGAATTCCATGCAGGGGGTCCTTCCTTACGCACAGAAGCATACAGCCGTTAGCATCCAGAAGGACTAAGGGGGACCTAACCCAGCCTGGGCATCCGTGAAGGTCCAGGAGTGAGCACTATTTAAAAACAAAAGGAAAAGTAGGACGAAACCTTGGGAATAAAGAAAGTGGCTCAGTGGGTCAGAGCAGTGAGGGGGCATGGGTAAACTGAGGCTCTCAGTGCTTTCTAGAGGATGCAGACAGGAGAGGCAGCTGGGAAGGACCTAGAAGCAGGAGGCCACGGAAGGCCACCAGAAGGATGGAGGAGCCCATCTGAGGCAACAGAACACAAGGGGAAATGTCTCCAGCTTCCAGAAATAGCCTCATAATTAAGAGGAAAACATTAATGGTGGGTGACCAGACGGTATCAAAACTTGTGCCCACTTTATTTTTCCTGAGCAATCTTCGCTAATTAATTCTTAAAGATTCACACACTGGGATTAAAACACTCAGCTGCAGAAGCCAAACTGATCAATACCCTTCCAGGCTAATGGAGGGGCTGGAGGCAGGGAGCCGGCTCTGGCCCAAGGTGGAACCAAGGGTGCTCCAGGCCCTCAGAGTGCTCCCAAAGGGGTAGCAGGCCACAGGGAGTTCCAGCCATGCTCAGTGAGGAGTGGTGATGCATAAATGCTATCACCCCCAGCAGAAGAGCTGCTGAATCCTCAAGGGGGTCAAAGGTGCTTTGGAAGCTGGGAGGAGATTGAGGTTGCCCACTGGGGTGGGCAGTGATGTCCAGGAAAGCCTGGGTCAGAGGACCCCCCAGTTGGAACACCCAATCAATTCTACACTTACCAGTGGATGGGTTCTCTCCATCTTTGAATGTCTCTTGGGGGGACATGAAACCTACCTATACCCCCATGGTGGATGGGAAGGTGTGATGCTTGGAACCAGAACATCTGTGTCCCCTTTCTGCCCCTGCTCAGCCAGTGGCCATGGGCCCCTCATGGCTCCCATTTCAGTGGCCCCTGTGCAGTGGGGCTGACCACAGGAAGCCTGCCTGCCCACACAAGGACTGTGACTGCAAGGATGCCCTCACAGGTGGGTGGTGTAGACTGAAGTGTGGGCATGAACCATCCTCCATGGGCACTTGGCCACTGCTTGACACAGGGTCCTCAGCTTTCCAGAGGGCTGCAGGACAGGCGGGGACAGAGCATATCAGGAGGGGCTCTGGAGAGGCACTTGGATCAGAAAGGAGAAGGTCCTCCCCACCAAGGTCTCAGGTCTCTGCTGTTGCCTCTGAGAGACTATGGGGTTCCAGGTGGGGGTCGGCCCACCCACCAACATAGGGGCCTCAGACCAGAGAAAGCCTGTCTTCAGGAGCGATCTCAGGGCCCGCCTTTGCAGAGAGAGCAGGGGAGGCTGGAAGCAGTGCAGAATAACTAATTAATGATGGTAAAGTATTGTGGAAGAGGAAAGCGTTGCATAACCGCTAAGTGGTGGGGTTATTATTATTCATGCAATATTCATAGTGTGCTCTTCAGTCTCTGGGAAGCTTCGCTCTGGAGTCCTCGGGGACTTGGTGGAAGGGGGCATGTGCCCAGGGGGCGGGGCTGTGGGATGACAGCTGGCCTAGCCCTCAAGGAAGGGGCTGTGAAGCTGCAAAGGAAACAGCCACACCCAGCCAATGAAAGTCCAGGGAGCTTGGCAACTCTGAGCCGTCTGTCGCCATCACTGGGCCATACTGTGTGCCAAGGTCTGTGTCAGGCATTTCCACCATAGTTATCTTTTTAAAGGCTGCTTCTAACCTTTGCAGAAAACAAGGTACACCACACACCTAAATATTTAAAGATTAGAGATCAAGCCACATACAGGGCTGAACCGACTTCCTCCAGCACGGCCCTGTGGTCCACTCGCCAGGGGTCACCTTCTGGAAACGGAAGCTCAGCCCTGCCTACGGCCCCAAGGGCTGCCAAGGTCTTCTGAACAGAGCAGGGGGATGCTGGGCTTGACCTGGACCTGCTGGGAAGACCAGATCCCCAGGATTCAGGATGGAGCCTGGCTCAGTCTGACGCCCCCAAGGGCCTCACACCAACCCATGCCCTGCTTTTCCCAATGGACTCTGGGGCAGCATTAAGACATCGTCCCACCCTGGACCACCAAGCAGAGGGAGGGAGTGGAGCTACCTAGGCGTTGGGTCTGCATAGGAATGCCCTTGATCATTGAAATAAAAGCAGCAGCCCACCCTCAGTCTCTAGTTCACAGCTCCCCACCAAGCCGTGGTCCCCATCCCATCACACTCCCTCAGCACACACACACAGATCCCTCCCTTACATCTCTGTGCTGACCCAGTTCTGGAACTTTCAAGGATTTTCTAACATAACCAAAAAAAAGAAGAATTCTTGCATTTGTTTGTGTGTGTGATTTGGTGGCGGGAAATGGGGAGGAGCTCTAAAGCCAGGTAGGGGCACAGGTCTCTCTTAGGGACCACTGTCGTCCTTCCAGGGAAGTCCCAGTAGGTGAAAGCCGTGTCATGTCACACGGCTGAAAAAGCGCGCCCTGGGATTTGAACCAGAGCCGGCCAGGCTCCTCAGAGTCTCAGGCCAGCTCACAGTGTGGACGGTGGCTCCAGGCTGACCACAGGTTCTTAATGTGTCATGGGTGGCTCAGTGACAAGGGCTCATCTACAGCTCTGTAAGGGGGGGCTCTGTTCTTCGTACCCCAGGGTCGCCTCAGGGGCCCTCTCTGAGCATCTCCAGAACCTTCTCTGGGTCAGCTTAGCTGCCCAGGGCTGTCTCCACACAGCCTCAAACCAGTTGGTCCTACATCGTCTTCTGCAGCACAAGCTGTGACAGATGAGGCACCTTGGCCACACCCTGACCTCAGGCCACACGCAGTGGGAATGCTGGTGTGAGTGTGTAACGAGGCCTCAGAAGCCAGCATAGACCCTGCGGGTGAAGCCCAAGGTACATCCAGGCTGTCTTCTCTCCTAGGTGGTCTCCTTACTACTAGCTCACCTGCTACACTGATCAGGGAGGTGGTGGGGCGGCTCTACTTCCAGGGCTGCGAAAAGGCCCTCAGGGTTAGACCTGTTTCCTCCCGAGGCTCACACTCCTCCTCCAGCTAACCCCTCCATCATCCCTGGCTGCACCTCACACTCCTCTCCAGACCACACTGCCTTCCCGCAGTCCTCTTGGGCCAACCAGATCTGTCCCTGCTCACGCTTCCTGCAGACTGGCTCCTGGAAGCCAAGCCTCTAATTCATGCACTAACCAACTCAAACAAGTGCAGTTCCTGGGCATGAGGTGAGCGGTAGCTGGCAAGATTGGATCCCTGACCTGACCGAGGTGACAGTGTGGCAGGGAGTGAGATCCCAAACAGGCGTGGAAACAGCACTGGGAAAGAGCATCTCTGGGGTCCTGGGGTTGTGGAGTGGCAGGTGGCATATATCTCACAACAGAGGCATTATGAGACTGGACAGGAAACTGGACAGGAACTTGATGGATATTCTTGGGGTTGGGGAGCAGGAGCCCTGGGATGGGCCACATGATGGGCTAGGAAGGCCCGCCCAGTGACCACATAAATGCTTGTCAATCCTGGCAACAGCAGGAAGCTGCTGAAGGATTTTAGTCAGACAGAGATATAATCAAATTGCTCTCAGGAAAACTCCTCTTCCAGGAATCCCTCCTGGATACTCTAGTTTGGCTCAAGGTCTCCTCTCTGTTCCCTCCCTGTTCCTTCATCTCAGCACTTACCATAACACATTGCAACTGTCCTCTCCATGAACTGTCAACTCCTTCAGATTGGGGCCTGAAATCATGTACTTTTTGTGTCCTGGCAGAGTCTGGTGAAAATCACTATTTGGTTAACATAAGGGACAGCCCTGATGTCCACGTGTTCCAGTCCCTTGGTATAGCCCATGGGTCCAGTTCTAGGTCCTTCACCTCAAACCCTGGACATCAACTCCTTGATGACATGGCCCAAGGATTTGCACAGGTCTCTGAGGTGGGTGCAGTCAGGTTCCAGGCAAAAACTCCCCCAGCTGCTCATCTGTTTCATTCAGACAACAGGGAGAGCGAGAGCCCAGTTCATCTTACTGAGAACCATTAGCCGCTTATTTAATGGAATCAAATTTAATAAAAGAAGCAGTTCAAGCAATTCTGGTGGATAAATGAGGGCCTGGGTGTGACAGAGATGCTTACATGACTTTACAGAGGAAGCTTGCATGGTTTAATTTGAGAGCAAGTGAAGAAGTCTGCTGATCAGTGTGTTAGCCAGGTCAGCAACAGCTCTGAGCCTCTCAGCTGTGGCTCCCACCCAGGGTGCAAGGAACAGGGGAATATTCCTATAGACACACACACTGCTGAGGTGGCTCCTCCTGCCTTCACCTCACACGGCACTTCCCTTCAGGAGTGTCTAGTATCAGGGATGTGTGTCTGAGAGACTGGAAACAAAAAGAGTAGAGAAAATCACTGAAACAAAAACCTGGTTCTTTGAAAAGATCAATCAGACTGACAAACGTCTAGCAAGACTAACAAAGGAAAAGAGAGAATATACCAATTACCAATAGCAGAAATGAAACAGGGAATCATATAGATTTTTCAGACCTCAGAAGGTTAATAAGAGAATACCATGAAAAACTCTATGCATAAAATCCTGATGACTTGGATAAAGTGAACCAAATCCTCAAAAAGTGAAAATATCACAACTAAACCAAATGAAATAGGATGAATAACCTTGTAGCTATTAAGGAAATTAAATTCATAATCTACAAATTCCCAGAAATCTGCAAGACCAATTTCATGAGAGAATTCTAGCAAATGTTTGAAGAAAATATTCACACCAATTCTGCACAGTTCCGTCCAGAAAATGGAAAGGAAATACTTCCTAATTGATTTTATGAAGCCAGCATTATTGTGACATTAAAACCAGACAAAATTAAACGTAAAAAAAAAGAAAACTGCAAACCAGTATCACTCATGAATATAGATTCAAAATATTATCAAATAGAATTCAGAAAGATAAAAGAATTATGCATCATGACCATATGGAGTCTATTTAGGGATGCAAGACTGGTTTGATATTCAAAAATCCATCAGTGTAATCCACCATAATTACAAGCTAATGAAGGAAAAATTGCCTGACTATATAAAGTGATGCAGGAAAAGTATTTGACAAAATTCTACATCCATTCATGATAAAAAAAAACTCTCAGAAACTAGGAATAGAGAAAAATTCCTTCAACTTGATAAAGAATATCTACCCCAATCCTTACAGCTAATATTATATTGAATACTTCATGGTGAAAAATGAAATATTTTTCCATTAAGATGGAGAATGTTCCTGTTAACATACTACTAGAAGTTCCTGCCAATCTAATAAAGCAAGAAAAGGAAATATAAGGCATACTTTTCAGAAAAAATTAAACTGTCCCTGCAGGTGATATTATGGTCTATGTAGGAAAATCTAAAAATTAAATCCTAGAACTAATAAGTCAATTCAGCAAGGGGGCAGGATAAAAGATGGACATATACAAATCAATTATACTTCTATACACTAACAACTACACATAGAAAGAGGAAATTTAAATACCATACAATTTATAATCACTCAAAAGAATACTTAGATGGAAATCTGGTAATATATATACAATGTCTAATATGCTATACATTCCACAATGCTGAGAGAAAGTTAAAAGCATCCTAAATAATTAGTAATACATACTGACTTCATGAAAAACGCAACATAGTAAAGATGCCAGACTCCTCAAACTGATCTATAGATTTAATGTAATTTCTATCAAAATTCCAGAAAGACTTTGGTTGATATAGATAAGATTATTCTAATATTTACCTAGAAAGGTAAAGGAACTATACTTGCTAAAATTTTTTTGAATAGGAAGAGAAAGTAGGAATGATCACTCTACCATTTTGGAACCTGTATACTTAACAGAAATCAGTACTGTGTGGTACTGGCAGAGGGACAGATACAGACATCAACAGAAAAGAGAAGATAGCACAGAAATATTTCACACAAATACGACCAACAGATTTTTGAGGAGCAAGCAAAATCAATTCAATAGAGGGACAACCTTTGTGTCAAACAATGGTGCTGGAGCAACTGGATATCCATAAGAGGGAAAGAGGGAGGCAGGGAGCGAGGGGAAAGAAAGAAGAGTAGAGAAGAAAGATAGAAAGGAAGAAAAAGAAAAAAATTACCTTGACTTAAATTCTCAAATGAATTCAAAATGGATCATAGATTTAACCATAAAATATAAAACTATATAACTTTTAAAAGAAAATGTAAGATAAAATTTTTGAGATTTAGGGCTTGGTGAAAACTCAGCTATCAAAAGCATGATACACTAAAGAAAAAAATCAGTAAATTGGGCAGTTAAAATTAAGTAGCTTTGTTTCATGAAAGACCCTGTGACAAGGATGAAGAGACAAGCTTGTGGCTGAGAGAAACTACTTGCAGGTCACGTATTTGACAAAGAACTCCAACCCCAAATATATTAAGAACTCTTAAGATTCTACAGTTTAAAAAAAAGCAGTCAAATTAAAAAATGGATAAAAATTATGAAGAGAATTCTTACCACATCAGGAAATTTCTCCTTGCCTTCCTGGGGTCCTAGCCCCTTCCTTTACCCTCTGCTGACTTTATAAGAAAGACTCTAGTGCATATTTTCTTTTGTTATATTTATGATCATTTGTTACATAGTCAAAGAGAATAGAGCAGGAATTCTTTCTCACTGGAATGCACATACCACATGATTCTGAACCATTGTCTTGGCAAGAATCTGGAACAGGGGAAAAGCTGTCAGGAAAGATTTTTACAAAGATCTCAGGGAGTAACAGCCAAGGCATAAAGTGATGACTTTGACTTGTAAGATAAAAACGAATTTAATTCTCTTTACCCCGGCCTTTGCCATCTTTTCATTATAAATTAAGGGGGGAGAAAAGCTTCTGCTCTCTTCAATAACTCTGCCTCCTCCAGTGAAGAATGTTTTAGGCACTGGAACATAATTAAAGTGATATTGTATTTCTTTTATTATCATGATTATAATAATACATAGATTTCAGCAGGTACTTTCCAACAGAATTAAAACGAAGACAGATGGCTGACATTTGGGTGGGAATTAGAGTCTACAGGAATATTTTATACAGCAGCTTTCTAAAAAGGAAGGTGCAAACCACTAATAAAATGCCTAGAAATTTCACTGGATATTTTCAATAGCTCTTCTTAGGGCAATATTTTAACAAAATTTTAAAATATTGATTGGTTGGTAGTTAAGTGGCAAATTATTTAGAATTGTGACAACTATTATCCAAAACCTGGTTGTAAGTCTTTTATCATTATGTCAAAAGTACATCAGCCTCTCTCAGGAAGCTGTCCTACACTTCCCAATGTGAAACCCTAAGGACGCAAGATCAGTTTATGGAGCTTTCTGATGGGGAATGGACCCCTGGAATCTGATCATTAGGATATCAGACAAACTCCCAATTGAGGAATGTTCCATGAAAAAGAGGAACAGAAACCCTCAAACATTAGTATCATAAACGAACAAAATTTGTGGAGATGTTCCAGGTTAAAGAAGATTAAAGAGAAAGGGCAAACAAACACAACACCAGATCCTCGCCACTGGCTCCTCGCCTGAGACACAGCGAAAGCTGCAAAGATCATTGTGAGGTCCCCTGAAATACTGGACTATGATAGAGTACATGAAAAATTTTGTCAATGCTAACTTTCCTGAAGTTGGTAACTGTCCTGTGACTGTAGTTTTGTGAGAGATTGTGCATGCTCAGTCACTCAGTGGTGTGTGTCTGACTCTCTGCTGCCCCATGGACTATATAGCCTATGAGGCCCCTCTGTCTGTGGAATTTTTCAGGCAAGTATGTAAGAGTGAGTTGCCATTTCATACTCCAGGGGATCTTCCCGACCCAGGATTGAACCCTCATCTCCTGCATCTCCTGCATTGGCAGGAGGATTCTTTACCACTGAACCCTATCTTCAGTTTTAAAAAATACACATTAATGTATTTAGGGTTTTTTCAAAGTGATGTATATAAGTTAATCTCAAGTGGCTCAGGAAAAAAATCTCTGTGTGTATGTGTCTCTCTCTGTATATACGTATATGTATAAATATATCTACTATGTATAATAGATATTTTCTGTTTCATAAAAACATAGCTATTATCTACATAAAGATCAATAGAGATTATAAGTACAGATATACATATAACCACATTTGTTTTATCATGTGTTCTCCCTATCTACAGAGAGAGAGAGAGCATATGATAAAGCAAGTGAGGTCATTTGTTAAAGAAATCAGCAAATCGTACAACTGTTCTTTGCACTATTCTTTTTTTTTTTTTAACAATCAACTGAAATTTAGTGAGAACATGTGTTGCGGGTTGGGGGAGGACAATGGGGTCTTCTCTATTCAGGTAGAATGGGAGAGAGGTGAAGCAGCCCCATCTTGCAGGGTACATTGGTGCCCTCCCAAACATCTCAGAGCTGGCAGTCCAGGCCACGCTGGAACCCCAGGGTGCAGACTCCTCCACAGCTCAGAGCAGCCCATTCCACTGCTGGGCACCTCCAACTGTTCACATTTTTCTCCTGGCAGCCTCTAACTTATAATGGGAGGTGAGGGGTGGACATGTCACTCCAGACCAGCCCTTGAGACAAGAGAAGCAACTGGCATGGAACAAGGGTAGAAAAGCAATAAGTTAAAGCCAAGAACTGCCAGAGATGTGGCAGAATGGGCGAGGGTGCTCCAGGGCTCCTGAGAGTCTCTGGCTTGACCCAGGAGGCACTGGGGAGGTGGCTGATAACAGGGTTCCAGGCAGGAGGTGAATCAGAAGGTGGAGTTGTCCATGCCTCTGCGTAGCCCGGCATATTCCTCAGGCCTGAAGCTGTAGGGTGGGGGCGGCTCCAAGGGAGGCAGACCCAGGACAGGCTTCAGAATTATCTCACTGTAGGGGGGTGGGGGCTCAGAAATGGGTGCTGTGACCCTCTCTACAGGAGCAATGGGGGGCTGTTCCAGGGGGGCTGTTGGGGCCTCCTGCTCTGACTTTAAGAAGAGACCACACGTGGCTGCAGCGATTTTGGCAGAATGAATGAAAGAACATTCATTGACAACCTGGTTTCAGTTCATCCTGGTTGCTCCCAGGCAGTGGGGGGAGGAAGAAAAGCAGGCTGTTGGAGGCTGGCCAGCAGGCCAAGCAGCAAGAGCTGCACTATTCTTATTCTTGCAACTTTTCTTAAGTTTGATATTATTTTTAAATAAAAAATTGATAGTTTGAAAAGTCTTGTCAGTTTTTGCCTGATGATCCATTTTCTATTCTTGACTGATGGGCCAAAAATATAGTCTTTGGGCATCAAAACACTTCCATTTGAATCCCAATATTCTCACTTACCTTGACTTCTGGTAAGGTAGCAATAATGCTCTATTTCTCTGTTTCCTCCTCTGCGAAATGGGCATAATGATGCTGCTCATGAACAGTTCAGACACATATTAGATGAGGACAGAAGTATTGCAAAGTAGAAGAAAAAGGAAAGATGATTAAATAAATGATAGGACAATTAATATTCCATAAAGAAAAAAACTAAAATTAGCCCTTACACAAAAATAAATTCCAAATAAATTAAAGACCTAACATGAAAAATTCAATCACTTTAAAGTTTAAAAAAAAGTTTCTTAGGCAAGACAGAAAAACAAAACATGCAAAAAGGAAAAGACCTAAATTTGACTGTATCACATTTAGAGACTTCTGCAAAGAATACCACAAATATAAAAGAAAAGCAGTAATACAAGAAAAGCAATAATAAGAGAAAATATTTGCAATGCATGACATGAACAAAAACTTAATATCCAGAAAAAGTTACATAAAAGACCAGTAACCAAGTAAAACTAGCAAGAAGTTCAGAGAAAAAGAAACCTGTCTGATAAGTACATAGAAAATGGTTCTTCACACTAGCAATCAGAAATATATAACCTAAACCCTTATAGGTAATATTTCACAACTCTGGCAAAAAAAATTTAGAAATGTGACAATATCAAGTTTTATTGAATCAGTAGCAGGATAGATAATCCAGACCTCACTGGTGAAGAGCAATTCCGATGAAGAGGAGAATCACACATACCAATGAAAGTCACTCCTTTCCAGGCATGCCTCCTAAGGCGCACACTGCACATAGGTTCTAGGAGACCGGACCGATAAGGCTTATTGCAGCTATAGCTGTCATGAGAAAAGTTAGCAACAACCTGAACTGGGTCAGTACTGGAATGGATGACGACATTACTGTGTGGTATTTCAATAGACTCGTACAGATAGTTAAGATGAAGACACCTGATTCATAGGCTCAGCGTGGGTAGATGACACAGAAGTTACCCATGCTGTGAGGGGGTTCAGGTCAACATTTTAACACCTAGAAAACAACACAGGAAGGAAGCACAGTCAAAGCAGGTGTGCTACTTCCTCTGGAGAGAGAGGGAGGTAAATAAGACAGAGGAAGTGAGACAAAGGGTTTAATTTCATCCCTGATGCCCTGCTTCTCTGATGGATGTGTTCATTTATTCATCTCCTTTTAAACACGGATATCTTAAAAAAATAAAACCAAATTTTGAAATGTGTTAATTTAGGGTATTGTGTCCATGAATGTTTGTCACCTTGATCTAGATTTTAGAAATAGTTTCAAAATATTTGAGGACTGGTTTTTCAAAAGCTCTCCAACTACTCCATGTATGGGAAACAGTGGACCTGGGCTGTCTTCCCTGGCCCCAGGCAAGCCTGTATGTCACCGAGGTTAAAAGGTGGAGATGCCACTCTACCTCGCTGTGTCCCTTCTCATGTACAGTTCTAACATATACCCTGGGATGACCAGCCTGGTCTCCTGCCTTCACAGGCCATCTGTTAATGGGTTACACTAGATAATCCTTAGGTCACTTTCACCAGTCCATAAAGGGAAAATTTTGTTTGTCTTATAATTTTCAATAGGTTGGTAGTTATTTTTCTCTTCATAGAAATGTATTTATTGGAATGAAGAATATATATAAACATTATGAAATTCTCCAACACAAAGAAACTAAAAGATGACCCATAATCCTATTTCCTAAAAAGAGTTGAAGGATACTTTTAACCATTTGCTATATTTCCTTCCCGTCAATTTTTGGAAAGGTAAGAAAACATGGGCAAAATACGACGACATAACTAAAACTCTGTAACTATGACTTTGTCTCTTCTCTTCTACCCAGATCAGTTCTGAGAAAGTTAAGTCTTTCATTGAAACTTACTGGATTCATTGGAAATTTTAGAGCATACTTGATTTAGCTGGATTCTGACTGGTAATCAGTAGTTTCTGATTTTCACTGTGATCAGCAGTGCTGAATAGCATCCTATTAAATATTTTAGGGAGCTTTTACCCTATTAGGTTATTAGGATGAGCTCCTGGAAGTGGAATTTTGGGGTAGAAGGCTGTGAACAGCTTACATTTTGCTACAAATTACCAAATTGTGATTACAGAATCTGGTACTCAATAACGAATGCTCCCCTCACCTTAGATACTGGCTACATGCTTTAAATATGATAACAGATTGAATTCTCTCAACCTGTGGGGTCGGTACTCTTTATCCCCAAGTTACAGATGAGAAAACTGAGCACAGTGAGGATAAATATCCTACCCATGCTCTCTGGGCTGGTAAAGAGCAGAGCAAGGATTAACATGCAGTGTGTTTAGAGCTGGACGCACAAGGCCAATAACTGCTATCTCTACTAGTAGTGTTTGAAAGCCCTAAATTGTTGTGATGCTTTGGCCAAGTATCACAATGCAAACCTCATCCATAAAACTCAGATAATAGGGGGACTAATTTCAGAGTTGTCCCGGAGACAGAATGAGCTAATATAAACTATTGAGCAGAATATATATGACTATGCAGCTTATCAGATGCACTCCAAAATGTTTGACGTTACTATTTCTTTTGTTACTTGTGAGCATGAGCATTTTAAAGGTTTATTTCTATTTGTCATTCTTCAGTGAATTGCCTGTTCATATAATTTGCACCTTTTTTCAAGAGGCTCCTTAAATTTAACTTCTTCCCCCCATGCTTGTGCATCTACATAGGTCAAAAGCAGAAACAAGTGTTAAAACTTGCACTACCTTCTGGCACTTTTACCAGGTACACCTCCCATGGTCTGTCCTGTACATCCTTAGTTCTGGCTGCCTGGGTTTCATCATCCTTTCATTGCCACCAACGCTTGTTTTACACGCCATTTCCACATGTAAACTGACAGATGCCGAGGCTGCTATCTGCCTGACATGCTAACACCCGGAGGTCAAGAGCTTTATTCTCTCCTGGGCTTAGTGCAGGCTTTAGACAAAGTTCTGCCCATGAGAATAATTTTGCTCATGTCCAGGATACAGGCTGTTACTCGAGAGACAGAACATTAAATCGAGACAGACTGCTTGCCTCTGAGTCTTGACTCAGTGCAAGCTTTGGCAAAGAGCTTCTTTGTGTAGATGACAGACATCCATTGCCTTTTTAAGAAATAACAGTTGACATTAAAGACAATTTTGCAGAGTCTCAAGACTCTTTCCTTTTCTGTTATCTATGCATTTTTCTAACCATCACTCTGTCTTGATTCCTATCTCTTTTGGGTTTTTCCTCTCTGTTTCTCTGGCCTGATTTTTCTCCCTCTATATCTCCCTGTTTTTCTATTAGTCTCTGCCTCTCTCCCTTCTTTCCTCTTTTGATCACAGGATTAAAAACGACTTTAAAAAACAAATACCTCTGAGTAAATAAGAGCATGCTTTATTGCATAATAAGACTGATTCACCATTAACAATAAAAAAGCATCTACATATCTACATTTTCTCATTTTACATAATTATTTTCATTTGACTTAATTAAATTTAACTTAATTTTCACACAATCCTAGAAGGTAAACATTATTATTCTCCCTTTTATTGGTTCAGAAACTGAGACTCTAAGAAGCTCTGTTTTGCCAGCAGTGGAGCCACAGTTTAAAGCTAGATTTGTCTAGGTCTCAACCCCAAAGCTTTTTCTGCCACAGGAAACGTCTTGTCCTCTGCAGCCCCAGAAGCATTTGTCAGCTGCAGCTGGAGTGAAACAGACCAAAAGCTTTTCTCACTGTCCCATCAAAGTGAGAAAAGCCATCTGTCCAAAGGGACACATGCGTTCTTGAGGGACTGAGACCCAGCGGGCTAGCAAGCCCCAGTTTCTGACTCACCGTGGAGCCCCCGACCCAGCCAAGAAAGGGGAACGTGAGCCCCCTTTCTACACACCACTTACCAAGGAGAAGGAGGAGGACTCTCAGCATTCTGGCCGCAGAGTGCATGTTGGCGTTCCGCTCAGGGCTTCTTAAAAGGGCAGAAAGGGGTGACTATGTGACCCAAAGCTCTGGGGAGGCCAAGTCCCACGTGACAGATGGGGAAGGAAGCTGCCGCCACAGCCCAACACTGCTAGTTCCTCTCAGCCCTGTCATCCCAGCAAGTGCAGGCAGCCAAGGGGAGCTGGTCCACAATGAGGGCATCTGGGGTGAGAGGGGGGCACGGGGGGAACAGGACTGATCATTACCCAGTATTATCTCCTACGATCTTCCCCTCACAAGTGTGACTGGGTGCAGATTCTTCCCCAGAGACCCCAGCTGGTGAGTCTCAGAGAGGGATGCGGGCAAAGCCGGCCTGCCTGGAGGTGCAGCTCATGCAGTAGCTCCCAGCCTGCCAGCCTTGAGGCAAGGACAGGAAGTACCCCCAAGCCCACGGCGTGGCCAGTCACTGTTTTAGGACCACAGACTCCTTTAGGTTCCAGAGGCCTATGGATTTCTTCCCAGAATAACATGTTTAAGTGCCCCAAACAAGGTACTTAGGGATCCTTTCCCAGGTGGTGCTAGTGGTAAAGAACCTGCCTGCCAGTGCAGGAGACAAAAGAGACACAGGTTCAATCCTTGGGTCAGAAAGATCCCCTGGAGAAGAAAACGGCAACCCACTCCAGTATTCTTGCCTGGAGAATCCCATGGACAGAGGAACCTGGTGGGCTATAATCCATGGGATCACAAAGAGCCAGATACGACTGAGTGATTTAGCACCTGATTTAGCACATGCACACACACACACAAGGATTATAAAAGAAACCAGTTATTTTGAAACACAATTATCCAAATATCTAGAAAACAGACTTGTGATACAGAAATATATGTGCTTCGTTACCCACCCAGTAAATAACAAGTCGTAGCATCAAGTGAAATAATTACCAGGATCTTGATGCCATGATAAAATGATATTGAGAGATGTCTCTAACAACTGAAATATGGATGGACATATTCACTGATCCTACTAGTAATAAAATCACCTGTCTGGTAATGCCACTGTGGCTTAGTGGCTGCACTTGAATTAGCAGGAAAAGCTAAGTTTCCATTAGAGGTTAGAGGACAGAGATGGAATTTTTTTCCCATCCAAGTTCACAGATCCCAGGTTAAGTGCCCAACCTCGGAGGACCCTTGGTTGTTAACACAGACTCAGCCCACAAATCTGGGGTCATGTGTTTCCATACTTCTCCTTGACACATACTTAACTATCAAGGCACCAACTCCACTGTGCAAGAAATGTCACTTGCAAAAACATAAATCAAATTAATGACAGTTGTAGAGCTCCATTTAAATGAGTGGGCAGAAACTGAACACTTTTTTCTTGGGATCCCTCAGCCAAATCCCTAACACAGCTAACTCAGTGAGCGCTTGCAATCTTAGAATGTGAGTTTGTTTGACCCTCATCCCAACCCTCTGAGTCAGGTGTTAGCACTGGCCTTCCTCTGATGGAGGAGGGAACGACATCACTGAGGTGTGTGGTACCCCCAGGTCCACTCAGCTGGGTGTTGAGCCCAAGGCTTTGGCTGGCAGTCTGTGCCTCTCACACTGGACTGTGCCTTCCATGGGTGGGCACCACCCACTGCCAAGGTCCATCTGTCCCGCCAGAGGCCATCAGGTTGCACTGGCTGCCGCTGACACCCACTGACGGGACCCCTTCAGAACTGCCGTGTTTGCTCCTCTGAGTCTCCACAGGAGTGGAGTAGACCGTTTCTGGGGAAACGCAGGTTTCTTCATTTTGGTGCCTTTAAGTTTCATCCTTTTACCCAGATACACTTTGTTTCATTTTAAACACTTTGGCTCAGTCTTTACTTGCACCAGGAAATGTACTCTCTCTTGCTTCTCCTGAAACATGTGGATTTTTAAAATCTTTATCCTACTTAATGAAGACATTTGTAGGAGAGATATTTCAGTTTCCCCTAAGCGAACTAAAAGAAAATGCCAGTGCAGACATAAGAATCTACGGGCAGTGGCTGTGGGCTGCAGAAAACACACCAGTGGAGCTTCGGGTACACAAAGAGGTCCCAAGCTGATGTGACATCAGACTTTGCAATTTTTGGCAACTAATTTTAAAATATCTCCACAGGCAGTGTGCATGCTCAGTCGCTTCAGTCGTCTGTGACTCTTTGTGACCCCATCGACTGTGGCCCTCCAGGCACCTCTGTCTATGGGATTTTCCTGTCAAGAATGCTGGCGTGGGTAGTCATTCTCTTCTCCAGGGGATTTTCCTGACCCAGGGATTGAACCCGTGTCTCCTGCATCTCCTGCACTGCAGGTGAATTCTTTATTGCTGAGCCAATAGGGAAGCCCTCGCGTGTGGCAAGTCAAACCGAATAGCAGTGTGTAACTTCTGCTCTAGAATACCTCTCGTGATCTGTTCCAGGGCTCAAGCATTCATATTTAAACCCATGAAGGGAAGTTTCTGCAGCAACTTCTTTTTCACCCAGCCACAACCTCCTAAGGCCAGAAAATGCAGCATCTGCTACCCACCTGAGGAGAAGAGTGGAAAATGCAGAGACTCAAAGTGGTCTCATAAGCTGGAATCTGAAAAAACAGCCTGACATCATCTAGCCAGTGGACCTGGGAGTGATTGGAGTCTCAGTGTGGTCTGGTGCTCTCCCGGCCAGAATGGGCTACCCCACCCCATGCACCTACAGTAAATGCCCAGCTCTTAACCTGAGGCTGCTCTTTCATAGGTGTTGGGATGCCTCCCACTAGACTGGGAGCCTGTGAGGTCAGGGGCCAGAGCACTGAGCCCCACAACTGACACAGCATAGGGTCTCAAGAGCTTTTATTGAATAAAGGAATCACTTTACTTTGCTCACACACAGATTGAGCCAGCCCAGCCTCCAGCCTAGAGCACAGCCGTGGACCTCACCTGCGGTAGGGAGGTAATCTGCTCTGCCAACCAAAAGAGAAAGAGCTCTGCAGTTCTGATATTCTGCAGGCTCTGTCCCTTCCCCAGCATGGGCCCCTCAGGCCCAGGAAGCTTCTGTCCTCTCCCAGCGGCTTAGCACCAGCCACACTACATGCGATTGACACATATGTGTCTATAGTATTAGTCGGTTATTTCTGCTGCTTGGTTATTTCTGATTCTCTGCAGCCCCATAGCCTGCCAGGCTCCTCTGTCCATGGGATTCTTCAGACAAGAATACTGGAGTGAGTTGCCATTTCCTACTCCAGAGTATCTTCCCAACTCAGAGATCAAACCTGCGTCTCTTGCCCTCCTGCATTGGCAGGCAGATTCTTTACCAGTAGCTCCACCTGCAAAGCCCAGTACTAGTCGGGAGAAACGGTCAAATCCACCAAGACTGTGGGAGACTTTGTGAAAAACTAAGTATAGGGAAGATTTTTAATCACATATTGATGTACCACACTTAAATAGAAGGCCAGTCCAAAAAAATAGAAAATTGTCTTTTCAACCATACATACAATAGTTACAAAAAAAAATCTGAACCAGGAAGCCATTCTCAAAAACTTCAAAGAATAGGTGCCAAACAACCCATTTTTCTTACCATGGTGCAACTGGATTAGGTAACAGTGGCCAAAAATACATTAAGTTTCCGTGTTTAGAAATTTAAAAATGCATTTCTAAGTAACTGATAAGTCAAAGAATAAGTTACAATGAAAATTAAAAACAGCTAGAACTGAATGATAATGAAAATGTCTTTTATCAGATTTGTGGACTGCAAGTAAAATAATAATTAAAAGGAAATGAGTAGATGTAAATTCTTAGAAAAGAAGGACTTAAAAAAGCATGAGTTACATGAATAAGTCTGGTTATCCAATGCATAGAAATGCAAATATAGTTAACAATACTGTATTCTGTACCTAAAATTTGTTTAGAGGGTAAATCTTAATTGTTTTCGATACACATGCCCACACACACTGAGGGGACAGATATATTAATTAGCTTGACTGTTATTTCATAATGTATACATACATCCGAACACCAAGTTGTACACTTTAAATGTGTCAAACTTTTATTTGTTGATTAATACTTTAATGAAGATGGGTGAAAATTTTGGGTAATGCTTAAGTTCAGCTGAGAATGTGAAAAAATACAATATAACATTTTTGAAAACAATTTTTATTCTCTAGTGAAGTTGAAGATTTATCATGTTATTCAACAATTCTACTCCTGAAGATATAGCCAGATATACTCTTACACCTGTACATTCAGAGACATAGAAAAGAATATTCACAGAGCCTAATTTGTGATAGCAAAAAATATCTTGAAAGAACTACAGAATCTATCAACAGGAGGGTGGGTAAATAATTCAGGATGAATTTTACAATGGAATATTATATAACTATTAATAAATTGGAAAAGACCCTGATGCTGGAAAAAATTGAGGGTAAGAGGAGAAGGGGGGTGACAGAAGATGAGATCGTTGGATGGCATCATTGACTGAATGGACTTGAGTTTGAGCAAACTCAGGGAGATAGTGATGGACAGAAAAGCCTGGCATGCTGCAGTTCATGGGGTCATGAAGAGTTGCACACAACTTAGCAATTGAACAACAACAAATAATAAACAAACTACAGTGACAGAGACAACTTAGATAAAATTCAAAAACGTAATGTGTGAAAAAATCAAATTGCAAAAGATGACAGGCAGAATGATACCATTTTCATGAAGTACAGAAGCAAGCAAAACTAAACAATAAAGAATCCAGAGAACACATACATATTTTTATTGAATAATATTTTTAAAAATCATTAAAATTATAAACAAAAAGTTCAGGAGATGAGATATAAGGGAAGGAGTATGAAGGTGGGCAGTAGAGGCAACATTCCAGGTCTTTAATTTCTAGTCAGGTGCATGGGCTATTATGCTTCACTAGTAGGAAGACCATATGCTGAGTTTTGCCCAGATAAGTCCTGGTATATGTCCACTATCTTTGTATAGTTATAGTAGCATCCTTTTCACTCCCCAAAGTTTGACAAGGACCAAAAGATTTGAATCATAATTATATAGTCTATTTATTCATAATCCAAAGATGTTAAAGAGAATTTTTTATTTATTAAAGATTGAATAATTAAAATAAATGTAGATACTGGCACAGTTGTTTGATAAGTTTTAAATTATTCCAACCATTCTAGTTATAAGCATCTACAGCTTTAAAAGTTTACACAAGTTTTGGTCCATTAATCCCCCTGCAAGAAACATAGTTTACGGCAAGAATTGAACAAATGTACAAGGATGAATATGTAGCTTCCCTGGTGGCTCAGCAGTAAAGAATTTGCCTAGGAAGTAAGCCTTGAGTTATCTACAAATTCTCAATTTGCAGCTAAGATTCTGCCCTGGAAACACAAGAAATTAGGATAAATACCAGTTTCTTTGGTGTTAAAAGATGTCATCATATAAATAAATATTTTGAAAATGGAATATCACCTTCCTTACACAAACTCAAAGATCTAACTCCATGGGTAATATTCCTGCTAGGATACTGCTTACTAAACAGTATGACTTGAGATGGGGAAAAAGGCAAAGATGTTGGAGGGAGAAACAGTGCTGGGGATGAACCATGCTTTTTAGAAATTCTTTTAGCTCTATATATTTTTATATACACATTTTCTGTATACATATTGAACGTCAATAAAAATTTAAATATGTAAGTAGGGATAACTATAAGATAAACACTAACATTAAATTTTTTAAAATTCTGCAATATGTTGTCTATTTGTTGCTAAATAAAGATCTATTTTAGAAAGAAATTCATGAAAAGTTGAAAATTAGAAACAAAAAATTTAGCAGACAAATACCAAAAATAGGGTAGTGATTTTAGTATTGAATAAAGCAGAATTTATGTGCAAAATCACTTAAGTGAAAAGATGGATATTACACATATGGTAAAAATGATGAAAGAAAGTATAATAATCATGCATATGCAGGCACCTAAAAATGTAATCTCAAAATATCTAAAGGAACAATTGAAAGTATTGCAGAGAGAAATAAGCAATTATACTTAGAGAATGTCATGTATCTATTTTAGAAACTGAGACATCAAATAGACAAAAATAAGCAAGAAGTAAACAGTTTGAATAAAGTAAGTTCATACTAATACATTTACACTCAAAAAAGAAAGAAAACAAATTTTGTAGCACATTTCATCTTACATCGTTTTGGCAAGAAATTAATCATGATCAGACTTAAATGCAAAGAGACTAGGAAATAAAGTCTTTCATCTAGGTGCCCTGCATAAAATTTGGGGATTTATTACTAAGGTAGGAAGGGGGGGGAAACCTACACAAAACAAAGAAGTAATGAAACACTGATTCTTCTTTTTTTTTTTTTTCATTTATTTTTATTAGTTGGAGGCTAATTACTTTACAATATTGTAGTGGGTTTTGTCATACATTGACATGAATCAGCCATGGATTTACACTTATTCCCCATCCCGATCCCCCCCTCCCACCTCCCTCTCTACTCGATCCCTCTGGGTCTTCCCAGTGCACCAGGCCCGAGCACTTGTCTCATGCATCCCACCTGGGCTGGGGATCTGTTTCACCCTAGATAATATACATGTTTCGATGCTGTTCTCTCGAAACATCCCACCCTCACCTTCTCCCACAGAGTTCAAAAGTCTGTTCTGTACATCTGTGTCTCTTTTTCTGTTTTGCATAGAGGGTTATCGTTACCATCTTTCTAAATTCCATATATATGTGTTAGTATGCTGTAATGTTCTTTATCTTTCTGGCTTACTTCACTCTGTATAATGGGCTCCAGTTTCATCCATCTCATTAGAACTGATTCAAATAAATAATTTTTAATGGCTGAGTAATATTCCATGGTTTATATGTACCACAGCTTCCTTATCCATTTGTCTGCTGATGGGCATCTAGGTTGCTTCCATGTCCTGGCTATTATAAACAGTGCTGCAATGAACATTGGGGTGCATGTGTCTCTTTCAGATCTGGTTTCCTCTACAGGCCAATATCACTGATGAACATAGATGCAAAAATCCTTAACAAAATTCTAGCAAACAGAATCCAAAAACATATTTAAAAAATCATACACCATGACCAAGTGGGCTTTATCCCAGGAATGCAAGGATTCTTTAATATCTGCAAATCAATTAATGTAATACACCACATTAACAAATTGAAAGATAAAAACCATATGATTATCTCAATAGATGCAGAGAAAGCCTTTGACAAAATTCAACACCCATTTATGATTAAAACTCTCCAGAAAGCAGGAATAGAAGGAACATACCTCAACATAATAAAAGCTATATATGACAAACCCACAGCAAGCATCACCCTCAATGGTGAAAAATTGAAAGCATTTCCCCTGAAAATCAGGAACAAGACAAGGGTGCCCAGTCTCACCACTACTATTCAACATAGTTTTGGAAGTTTTGGCCACAGCAATCAGAGCAGAAAAAGAAGTAAAAGGAATCCAGATAGGAAAAGAAGAAGTGAAACTCTCGCTGTTTGCAGATGACATGATCCTCTACATAGAAAACCCTAAAGACTCTACCAGAAAATTACTAGAGCTAATCAACGAATATAGTAAAGTTGCAGGATATAAAATTAACACACAGAAATCCCTTGCATTGCTAGAGAAATGAGAAAATAGAAAGAGAAATTAAGGAAACACTGATTCTTTACAAATGCTAATTCAATAGACCTCTAGCAAGACTTATCAAAGGGGCAAGAGAAATAACATAAAAATAAATAAGATACTATAACAAGAGTCACACATGACTGAGCAACTGAACTGAACTGATTACATAATTGAGAGGTTTTAAAAATTTTATAAAGATCTCCAAAAGCAAGTTAAAAACCTCAAAGAATGGACAAAAATTGGTAAAAATATAAAATGCTAAAATTAGCATAAGAAAAACATAGACAAATTAAAGGTACCATAGCCATCCAAAAAATGGAGACGTTGATCAAAGACATCCCACCTTTATAAAACCCATGTTTACATGTGCTTATGAGTTCTACCAAATTCTACAGGAACAAATAATTCTTATACAAACTTTTACAGAGGAAAATTGACTAAAATCTGTCCTACTCATTTTAATAAAAGTTCATATTAATGATGCTAAAATCAGATAAGGACAGTGTTAAAACAAATATTCACATATGAATATAGATAAAAGATTTTTGTAAAGTATTAACAAACCAACTACTTATTTTTAAAAAACTAATAAATTGTGATGAAATAGAGTTTATTCAAAGAATTCAAGAATGACTTAAAACCAGAAAAATCTATCAATTTAATTCATTATATTTATTTTTCTTGTTTTTATTTTCTTTCCAGGGTGTTTTATTTTTTCATATACCTGGTTGTATTATTGAATCCCTGATATTACATATGAACATTAGAGAAACAAAATAATTTTAAGTTTAGGATGATATTATACTCCTTCAAGTAGATTTGTATTTCTTTTGACAGTATCCTATGCTTCACTAGCAAAATTTACCACACCGAATACCATACCAGAGACTAAAATGAATAAAAGTTGGACTTTACTTCTTCTGAGGGACAGTTTATTTCTGGTCCACTATTTCTACTAGGAATTAGCCCTTTAGCACCCAGACCCAAAGCTAGGAGGGTTTCCAAGGGTCCTCTTTCGTAGTAGGTTCTGGTTTTATCCCCTCAAAGTTATTGACAGCTCTCCTTCCTTCTCAGCCTCCCAGTCACCTCTTCTGGAATTGAAAGGTGCCTCCAGGAGAAAAAATTGTCAAGTTCCACGCACATTTGGAGTTTCTTCTCCCAGATCTTGTTCTCATAATTCTTTGTTGCCTGTTAGCTCTCTGACAACTTTAAACATATGTTTTAAAATTTATTTTTTGTCTAGCATTTCCAGTCATCTTTAATAAGAGGAAAGATCTGAATTACTTAGTCTATATTCTCAGAATTCCAAGTCCACCATAGCCCAACTTGTTGCAATACAAGATAATACTTGTATCTATGGAGGCACCTTCAAAACTCCTTATTCACAGAAATTAAAAAAAAAAAAAAGACTGAGCAGATGCATTCCTTGAAATTGCTAATCAGCTGCTAAAGACTCAAAAGCATCTGGTTAATGATATTAGCCTGAATGGATCACATTACTGAGCCCTTTTAAAATGGAAATTCAGGCCATCATCCCTAAGCAAACTTCTGGTAGCAAGGTCTTCACTTACCTGCAGAAAAATAAGCTAAAGATTCTCAAAGCCAAACATAACTTGAAAAAACATCCTACACCCTAGGCTCATCTTCTAAAGCTTTGCGATGCTTCTGTTCCCAAGAGATCCCAGACTCTGAGCATCTTCTCTTTTAGACAGAATCTAGTGTCAGTCATTACTCACCCAATCCCAGCCTTTCTTGCGTAAGAAAATCTCAGTCCATTCCTCTTCTGGGCTCCCTCCCCACCTATCTGTTGCAGCTCAGGATATATACATTTAATTAATTCAGCTTTACCTCCAACTTGTAAATAGTGAGAGAAGTGTCAGATATATGGTGGGTAAATAACATGGGTTTTCCCAGGAGGCTCCGTAACTGTAATTTTCAGCTGTGAGTAATTGTACATAATATAATCCTAAATGATTTTTCTTCTGTAATTTCATTAGAGTTTAGAAATTTAATTAGATTTTGAATCACTCTGAAATAAAGTAGCAAAACGCCGAGAGACTGAGAGCGGTGGTTATTTTGTCCTTAGAGGCCACATTCTTGGTCTCAAATTGGCATGTCTTCATTAGGAGGAAGTTTGCAGAACTTCTTGATATATTATTGTCTTTCAGAATGGACTCTGAATAGGTCTTTGGAGAGCATTAGAAGAGTACACAATTATTATGCACACTCTTCTTGAGGTTTAAGATCATCTGCCTTGCATATACTTAATAAAAATATGTCTCTAAAGTTGTTTAAGAAACTGTGGAGATAGGAAAGATGTTCCTTGAATGCCCCAATGCTGTTCCTGGATTATTAGCAACTACCTGTACATTATGATGCAGTGAGGGGCTGTTTGCTTAACTTTAATGATTATGTAAGGTTTATGGTTATTTTTATTGCTACAACATATGAACTGTCATGGTGGCTGTAATTAGAGGCAAGCTAAAGTGTTGCTGTTACAGTCCTCCGGGACTGAGGAGAAACTACTTCCTTCTTATCAACTTTACCTCTGTGCAAGAGTCGGGAAAAAAAAAAAGAGGGGAATCAAACTAAATGAACAGTTCTTACCTCAAAGCAGGTTATGACACAGAAAAATTGAAGAGAACATTAAAACTCCAGGCCAACAGCTTGTACCTAACGAAGCTGCAAGGAAACAATCTTCTTTTCCCCAAAATATCCTAATTTGTTTAATTCTCTGAAAGGCCATTGCCCACATCTTTTCCCAAAGGCCATCTGAGAAGCATGGTGATGGTGGAATTGCTCCAAGGGGCTCTGTATATCCCAGCCACTCTGCTGCAGCCTCTATGCAAATATCCTCTCTGCACTCCAGGCTGGGGATTAAGAAACTCAAGATGGCCTAAGACATACGGAGAAAACAGCTCAAAGGCTCTGGGAGCCCATGAGAAGTTCCCTGGGATGCAGAGAAAAAAATCAGAAGCCCCAGGAAATAAAACAAATTAGGCAATCCGACTTCCTGGTCAATCTGAAGAAGGTAGAATGGTTTGGGTAAGAAGCTGAAAGCACGTTACGAACTCGAGAATTGAGAGTTATGTGATATGAATACAAGGGTCTTTCAAGAGGCACTGGGAAGGAGGTGGGAGGAGAGGGAATGAGGGGAAAGCAGGAGCCTGGGAGGAGCTCATTGGGTGCAGTGGGAGCAAGACCGTGGACATCTCCACAAGGGCGGCCTAGCTCTGTGCTAGACTCTGGCAGCAACAGACAGGAAACCTGGTGCCCGACTGCTGCTGGACCATCTGCCTTCTCTTCCAGACTGTGTGTTGTCTGAGCAACAGGGATGTGTCAGATTCATTTTTGTTTGAGCTACACACACAGAAATTCCTGTTCTATAGCAGGGGTTCAATGAATACTGAATAAACGAATGGGGTCAGAAAGTAACAAAGAGAAGACAAAGCCTCTGCCCTAAGAGGGTACCTGATGGTAAGTTCATGTTTGCCCAGGGATGGTAACTAACTAAAAAGGGCCTCCTTGAGAAGGTCAGTTGGTCATTTTCAACAAAAGCTTTCAAAATGACAGTGTTCTTTGCCATGTGAACCATGCTGGGGATGTTTTCCAAGGAAATAATCTCAAAGATGGAAAACAGCCCAATGCACAAAATATACCTTTAATAGTGAAAAATTAGAAACAACCCAAATGTTCAAAGAGGAACACACCAAATCAGGAAACATAAACATTTGATAGGAGAGAGTACAATTAAAAACAGCAAGTTTGACAAAAGGCTAACATGGCCATTTGAGGAGAAAACAATATACAAAATCTGTTTACACAGGATGGTCACAAAAATTCATGGGAAAAATGATGGTAATGAAGCAACAATATGACAAAGAATAGCTTTGTTTGGGTTATTAACCTGTGGGAGAGTCAGTGTCTCCTCCACTCAATTTTTCTGTTTTCCAGACTTCTATTGATGTCACAATAGTGGTCTCACTTCTAAAAGAGCCCTCAATTCAATCTACGTTTTTGTTGTTGTTTAGTCGCTAAGTCGTGTCTGACTCTTTTGCGACCCCAGGGACTGTAGCCCACCAAGCTCCTCTGTCTGTGGGATTTCCCAGGCAAGAATACTGGAGTGGATTGAACCCAGGGATTGAACCCACATCTCCTACATTGGCAGGCAGATTCTTTATCTACCTCAGTCACCAGCAAATGCCTGCCAATTGTGGCCAGACTGGCAAGTGGGCTCTGTGGTGAGACTTCCCCCGGAGATTTTTCTAGTAAGATTTTCATGGGAGAATCACTTCCTGTGTTCAACCAACCCCCTGGTGACTTCTGCTCACAAAACCTAAATCCAACCTTGTTGAAAATGCACGGCAGCCTAAGTCCTAGAACTGAGCTATGTTTAATGTATTTTTCCTTTGCTTTCAAGATTTCATTCCATTTTATTTTATGCAAGTCACTGAGGCGCCATTTGTGTCAAACTTCTGCCTTAGGTCTCAATTGGGACGAATATCTACCGTTTATCGGCATCCTTCTGTCATTTCCGCTGGAATTTAGTGTTCTCATCACATCCTGTTCTGAGCTTTGCCTGCTTCGGAGCAGTTGGGAAGAGCTTTCTCCAGGGTCAGACGTCATCTCTTGTGCAGCTTTTGTGGTTCTGGGGGTGGCATCCTCCTCTCCTCTCCTCAGAGGTCCATCCCGCTGATTACCCGAGCTCTAAGCCATCCCTCATATCCTCGGGTCATTCTCTCTGGAAAGAGCCGAGCCACAAGTACATGGAGAACCAGGGGAGTCAGTGCCAGGAGTGAGGCTGTGAGTCAATCGTGCTCTCTAATTAAAGTTGGGAGTTGGGGGGATCTGCGGAAAACATGCAGAGCCCATGATCAAGACAGACAGGCAGGAAGATGTGAGCAGTATCGGGCTGGAGAAATAGTCCTCTGATTTAAAAAAAAAAAAGGAGAGAGAGAAAACTGAGCCATGTCCTAAGCATCTGGGGCTGAGACCCTGGGGGTCCAGGCCATTCTTGAGCCCTAAATAGAGATTCTGAGCTTTGGAGCAGGAAGTGCTGACTCTGCCCATTACTGACGGTGTCTAGAAGCAGGGCTCGCATGGAAGCAGGGTGAGCTGTGGTCCCACAAGGCTGTCATACAGCAGTGCAAACCCAAGAAGGAAGCAGGGTCGTGCATGGTTAGGAACCCACCCTGGGCCCAGACTGTCTGAGTTCCAGGATCCAAGTCCCCAGTTATGCACTGTGTCATCTAAGCAAGTCACATGACCTCTCTGGGCTGCAGATTCTTCATCTGTCAGATCAGGATGACGCTCACAGCAAGGCCTGCCTGGAATTGTGTGAGCTGATGCCCTAAGGTGGCAAGGAACACCTGCCCACACTGAGGTTCCCTCACTGACCCAGTACAGGGTCTGCACACAGTAGGAAGGCCTCACACTGATCCCCCTTGCCCCAACCACAGTCCTCACCAACTTCCTGGCTTCCTCAGAAGCAGAACATGTCTGTGCTTCTGTGCTCCTTGGGCCGCTCAGAAGGGTCTGGCCCCAAATCCACCTGTGCCTGGGTTAGGCCCACTCTTGTACTCCCACTTCCCCAAGCTGGGCAGCTCACTGGCCTGGTCCTCATCTCACCTCCACCTCCACCCTTCAATGGCCAGAAAAGGGGGTTTATGGACACTCTGCACCAGAGCTGGCTCAGCCAATTGCTGGTGACAAAGAACCCCCAAAGGATAGCTCCTCCACATCCTCCCTGCCTACCTCACCCCTCATCCCAGGGGTCGTGCAGTCACAGCAGCACAAGAGGCTGGCAGCTGGCTCCTCCTGGCCACTGATCACCCCCAGGCCACACAGGCACAGAGTTCCTCCTTGGCCCTTCCTCTCCTCCCTCCTGAGAGCTGAAGACAGCCTCCATCTCATCCATCATTGCTCCTGGTGTCAGCACGGGGCACACACATGCACTCCACTGTGGTTTGTACATGCAGGCACCCAGCTGGGTAGGGAAGTGGAATCCCAGGATAAGAGATAGACCTGGCAGGAGTCCAGGCATGGTCAGCATCTCATGACGAGCCAACTGTATGAAGGGTCAGGGGATGGGCAGGGGTGAGGGGAGGAAGGGCTGCTGAGCTATTGCACATGCTCCACAATGCAGAAGATGCCACCAGAGTCTTGCTCCACATGGACCTGACCACCTGCACTTTCAACCACAACAGGTGGACAGTTCCAAGCACCCGTTCCCAACTCCAGCCTGAGCCTTGGGTCTCTTTGCCTGTGCTTCTGAGCTTTCTTTGTAGATGTGGCATCCCACTTAGCTCATTATCAGTCTGGAAGTGTGGGGGAGTAACTACTTTCTGGGCAACTCAAATGGGGGGGACAGGAACACACATCCTCCAGCCTCTTGAGTTTTAAACAGACAATTCTGACTGGCAGTGCTTCACAGAGATTTCTGCAGAGGTCAGCCTCTGCTGAACACATAGAAATCACTGTGCTATACACATTTTATGAGTTTTGTCCCAGTCTCACCTTCCTTCCTCCTTCTTTCCTGCTCCCAGGCCTCACCTCCCAAAAGAGTTCCTTGCACCCAAGGATTTGTCTGAGATTCATCTTGGGAGGGAAACACAAACAAAAGCCACTTGAACAACAGAGTAAAGAACTTTGCAATTTATATCCTTAGCTGTCTTCTCACAAAGGTGAATGCCATTTAATAAAAGGCCATTTTGCTTGCTGAGCGTCCAAATGACTTGGATACAGCTCTGGGGAGAAGGACTTGGAGTTCGTGTGTTATCTAGTGCAGACAGGAGGAGGGAGGTGCAGCAGCAGAAGAGGAGAAGCCAGTGGGGGCCCTTGAGGGACGGGTCAACAGGTGGACTGAGTGGAAGGCATCAGAGAGAAACTTCCAAAAAAAGAAAAATCAATAAGTGATTTCAGTTTTTTGCAGGGTGATGTTGCATGTGAGTCTCCCCTGACCTGTCTCAACAGTGTGTGTGTGAATGGGTTGTCTGAAGCTCAGTTCAAGGATGGGTCTCACCCCTGCATCAGTGTTACAGTTGAAAAGAGTCCCACCCCCAGGAGACCAGGGTCTCTGGGCACAGTGGTCAAGAAGATACAAGGCCTTGGGAAGGTGGAATCAGGTACCATGCAAGACTTTCTTGGAATGTAGGGTTGGGGGACGAGGCATCTGGCCCAGAGCTTGAGGGACGATGAACTCCCCTTCCCCACACAACCCAGCTGAAGTCATTCCAACAGTGTGAGAGGACCAAATGGAAGATATCAGGGTTGGTTGGAGAGAGCTGGAGGCTTTATCAAAGTTACTATAAAGGGGAACCAGAATCCAAACCTGGGCTTGTCTGCCTCTGAAACCTGTGCCTTTTACAACACCTGATGAGACAAAGGAAAATCATCATTGGTAAAGTCAGTGCAAGGGTTAACCTGAGGATAGCATCTGTTTCCTGGGTGTTCACTGGCCCCAGTGACCCTGAAGGCAGGGACAAACTCTAGCACATAATAAACACAATATGTAACAACTATGCAGAGCTTTATTCCAGACACTGTTCTAATGACTTCTTTGGTATTAACTAATTTACTTTCTCAAGAGAGAAAAAACATACACACACACAACACCTACTGCCTTTTGCGTTAGAAGTGCGGCTGCCCTGGAATGAAGCCTTATTGCTATGTCGTATTTCCAAGCACGACTGCTAACAATTTGGCCACTTTGAGTGGCTCCTCGTGTTCCCTGAAATAGCTCTAGCTGCCTCCTCTATTAATTGCTGGAAGGGAAAATGAGAGCTGTAGTGTCTGGTAAGTGTAGAAATGAAGCCAAATGGCTGTTGAGACTCTGTTTGCATAGAGACAGTGAGCAGCTCACACCTCTGGTCCTGTGATCGCCTTTGGACAAAACAGAATTCTCCTTCCTTGGATGTGTGTCACCAACATGCTTGACAAGCTGGCTTAGTGGCCTGGCATTCCACACAGGCTGCATCTGTATGCTGGCAGGACACACCACACGCTGGACTCAGGTCACAGAGACCCTAAGGATGCTTCGCCTTGAAACTTTGCCACTCACTTCCCTGTATGGTGTCATTGCCTGTCATTATGCCTGGTCACCAGCCCCGATGACAATGAACCCGAAAAGGAGGGACAAGCTCTTGCACATAATAAACACAACAAGGCAACTGCCAGGAGGGATCTGAGGCAATAAACACCCCGACCTCATGCTCTTCCTTTGATGCCTCTGATCTCCTTCCAGAACACTTTCAACTCTTACTTTCTTGTGTGTCTCAGGAGCCCAAAATAAACAAACATACAAACAAATACATTTCAACAGATCATAATCAATCTGAATTTAGAAAGTTTCATTGATGAGTTTGAATGAGTATCTCCAAATACAGGTAGCAAATGCAGTTACTTTATCATTTCAGTTTCAGCCAGCCAAACCTCAACAAAAATTAACACTGGCATCAAGTGTCATAAAATTAAAGATAAAAGAGGTGTTTTCAAGTATGTGTTCACACTGGCCGTCAAATTTTCTCCTACAAGGCAGGTATCTGTGTGGCAGCTATGACACGTCAGGATGCATTGGAAAGTTGAGGCTGAGAGACAAAGAAACTTGCCCAAGGACACAGCTGACATGTGGAGAGAGCTGGGACATACTGTCAGGTCCCCTGGACTCTAAAGCCTCTTTGCCCTTCTCCAGGAGACCGCGAGAGTCTGAAGCCAGTGTTGAAAACCACCACAGTCACTGGGTTCCCTACTGTGCGGCAGGCACCTTGCTCTGCGCTGCACATTCATCTCCCCATTCAGCCCCCACGACATGTGTAATGAACTCTAATGATCACCGATTGCACAAGGGGGGCCAACTCAAACAGAGCTACAGAGTGGGGCCTGGATTTGAACCATGTCTATGTGATACTACGTGGGCTTCCCAGGTGGTGCTAGTAGCAAAGAACCTGCCTGCCAGTGCAGGAGATGTAAGAGAGGTGGGTTCAATCCCTGGCTTGGGAAGATCCCCTGGAGGAGGAAATGGCAACTGACTCCAGTGTTCTTGCCTGGAGAATCCCATGGACAGAGGAGCCTGGCAGGCTACAGTCCATGGGCTCGCAAAGAGCTGGACATGACTGAGCGACTTAGCGTGCATGTAGCATGTGACGCTATAACCTATGCTAACAGTCATGCCATCATCCTGCCCCCATATACACAGCTCTGGAACCTGAAAAGCAACAAATCTGGCTGCCTAGGAGTAAGAAAGGGTGTCAGGAAGACAGAGGGACTGGTACACGGGACAGACTCTGGCCACTACAGTGAGGGTTGAGTTCAGCCAGCCTGAGGATGGATTGCAGCTCCCTCACACCTACTCACCCCCCATCAGAGGAGGAAGGCCCAGGTGGGAAGCTGGGACCAGAATCTCAGTGGTTCAAGATTTACTTTCCCATAGCTCTGGCTTCCAGAGTCTTCTGCAGTATCCTGTGGACTGGGGCAAAACATGAAGTCATTGGTTCGCAGCCCTCCCCCGAGGTACCCATCCATCTGTTCTTACTTATGCCTGCCTCCGTGGTGGAGCGGCCGCCAATCAGAATCCCAAACCCCACTGCCTGCTGAGTAGCTCCAGACAGGTCAATGTCCCTCTCTGAGCCTTGTTACTGTTAGGTGATTTTTATTAATAAAGGGAGGCACTTCCGGTCTTAAGATTAGGTGACCAATGAAGTATTCATTTGAAAACATAATACTTCTATTCTTTTACTCAAAGAGCTTCATCAGCAGACCTAAAAGCTGTTGCCTATGGGGTATGACCATCTCCCAGGGAGGAGAGCTGGAATGCTTTGGCTCCCAGATACATACCAGGGAAAAATTCCAGGCAGCCTGCTATGTTATTGCTGGTCACTGATAACACCCCGTGACTCTTAAAATAGTTGTCGAGTGGATGGCTGGGACCCTCAAATATTTCAAGGCAAAGGGTAAAGAGGGTGATGTGATCGGATCCTGGGAGGCTGCTTCTGTGTTCTGCTCTCTTTCTGAGGAAAGGCTCCGCACTGTGAAGGTCAGAGAGGAGTAGTCAAGGCTGCAGGCTGCCCTTGTCACCGGCGTGGCACCAGCTCAGAGAAGCCACAGGAAAAGAGAGTGCAGCCCCGCCCAGCACTCTGAGGGCAGGTCAAGCAGTCTGTGCCCACACCGCTGACTGACACACACATCGTGGCCAGGCACAGCCAGGACCCTCTGCTCCTGAGGGCCGGCTCAGTGTCACCTCAGTGCACAGCCCAGACCCTCCCCAAGGAGGCCCATCGCTGCCATCCACATAGCTCCTCACCGTCTCCATCTGGGCCTCCCACTGGAGGCTGAGAGAATATCAGCTCTGCAGCGACCCTTCCTCTTTATCAGCCCTGTATCTCCTGCCATCTTGCTGACCAAGACACGTTCGTTCTTCCTGCTGACTGTGATGCGTTCGTGAAGATCCACCAATTTCTGCTGTTTCATGACATTCTATTTCTACCAACCCACGTGGCAGGCAAAATGTTTCCAAACATGTGTGCCCGTAGGTGGAACTGCTTACAAGATTTGTTTCTGGGCATATTTCTTAACCTAACAAGGCCACCCCCTTTCTTTGCCAGGACTGGACCTTGCCCTCTCAGCAACATTCTGCCTCCCACCTCTGGGCTGCAGAGGAAAGCTGGTGAGGCTTGGATCTGGCAGCCAGTGGCTCCAGTGTGGCCGGCTCCTACGGGTCAGTGAGATTAACTGCAGAGTCCCGTGACACTCTGCATGTCAGGGGACACATATGGAGCCCACTTCACAGGCAAGTGAGCAGGGGCTCAGGGATTGGCAACCATGAGACAGCTCCTGAGTCCAACCCTTTACATGGACCCCAGTCCTCCTCCACTCCCTGAGACTGTCCTAGGCTCATTCTTAGAAGCTGCCTTGCTGAGTGTTTAGGGTGAAGTGATTAGCATGTAAGTACTCATTTTCAAGTAATACAGAGAGAATTTGTATCTATATGTGTACACATATCTCAGGGAATCTGAGAAAGATGCGAACAACCAAGAAGCAAGAAGCAGGAAAATACACAGTAGTAGCATCTGTGACTTCAGCCAGACCTCACTGGCCCTCCCTGTGGAACCCAGCCTCTGCCTTTCTCCAAGTTCCTAGAACAAATGTGATTAGGCACAATTGGTCAGGTGCCTACCCACAGACCAGGGAAGCAAGGTTGTGCTGGGGTGTCAGCTCTCTGCTCCTGGAGAGCGGGGATTTGTGGGGAGCTTAGTTGGCCTGCCTACCTCAGCCCCCAAGAAGAGTCTGCCGGAGTCAGAGAAAATGATTTCTAAAAGGTAATAGCAGGTGGAAGGGGAAAAGGCAGCTCAGGGAGAGACTTTCAGGACATGCTAAGCAAAGGCATTTGGACTTGCCCTGGGCACGATAAGGAGCCATTGGTGGGTGCTGGCAGGGTAGCGACTGAACATGCTGGTGTCAAGCCAACCCTTGACAGCTCAAGGCAGTGCCCTGGAGGCCTTGACCGCCACCCCAGACCTCTGTCCCACCCAGACACCTGTGTTGCGGTACCCCAACCCTTCTCCCATGATGGCTGGTATGCTAATCTGTGCCACTAGCCTCCACAACCAGTCAGTGGTTTCTGTTGCTTCAATAAAAGAAACGTAACTAATTTAGCCACCAACCTGGCATTGTCTAAGTGCCCCTCACGTCCCAGCTCTGCGTCTTTCCTCCCGCAGCTCCTTCTGCTTGGAATATCATCCCTGGAAACCAGCTCCTCGAAGGGGAATTGTATCTGACCTTTCAGACCGCAAACACTGCCTCCTTCCTGAAGGTTTCCTTCATCCTCCCAAATGGACACGATTGCCTCTCTATACCACTTTCCACCTACCACATGGTACTCATCTCAGCCTGGGTGTCTTCAGTTAATTATCTGTTACCATTTCTCTAAACTAGAAGTGCAGGTTCTGTGTAGGTAGAATCTGGGCTTCATTCTTCTGCGAATCTGCCAGTGGACCTCACCAGGCCTGATCCATGGAGAGTGCCCCTTGTTGGTGTAATGAGATGGAGCTACGTGAAGAGAGGGTGGAACCTGGGAGGGGAAGTGAATCTGAAGCTCTTGTAGATTTTCTCACGGCCTGGGCCAAGCCTGGCTGGTGCTGTGCAGAGACGCAGATGTGGAACCAGGGTCCTGTTGGAGATGAGTGTTCAGCTCACATCCACTTGGAGACACAGTCCTGCGCGTGATCCCCCAGTGCCTGCCAGTGTAGGGGGGATCCTGCCAGTGTAGGGGGTGGGGCCCTCTCTCCGCTGTAGAGGAAATGCCCATAGGTGAGACCCCAAAGCAGCTGCCTCTCCCAGAAGGACATAGGGACGGATGGCCCCGTCTATCACCCAGAGGGCCTAGGTATAGCCCTCTGAGAGCTGTGTGGATGTCAGACTAAGGGGCACATTTAACAAGGCACAGGGAGTCTTGGCTGGGAGTGACATTTGCAACCTGAGGAAGTTCTGGGCTGGGGACATTCTGCTTCTGGAAAATGTGCTGAATGCCCAGCTGCTAAAGACTGAAATAAAGCATAGCACCCAGCCATTGGCTGCCAGGAAGACCACAGTGCAGAAGAGGGGAGTTGCCCCCAGACCACCACCTGAAGAGCCTGCCTGGTCACGTGCAACAAGGCTGAGTGCTGGGCCCGCTCCTCACCAGGGTCCTGCCCCCAGGCCCTCTCCCGGGTATTCCCCTCTTTCTCTCAAGAAAGTCCTTCCCAGAGGAACAAGGAGCCATTTTCCAAAACGTCTGAATAACAGGTAGCCTAGAGCAGCCCTCTGGGCTTCTTGGGAGCAACTCCTTCCTTCAGTCAACGGAGCAGAGCCATTTGGTTTAAAATCCCCATAAAAGCAGCAATGCTCATTTCCTATATTGGGTCATATTTCCTAATTACTGTCCCACAGGAAAACCTAGGGAGGAGGAGAGGGGAGCCAGCCCTGCAGCCTTCATTTGTACATTTAAATGAAGTGTGATTAAAAAGCACACCCTGCACATTTGCCCAGAACACACCTTCCTTTGGTGAACGTTTCTGATGAACACCAAATGGAATCACTTGAAAAAATTATTAGTTCAGCTTGAAAGTAAATGCCACTTATTTTGTTTATAAGGCAAGCTCTGCTGGTGACATCAGATTAGACTTAACTGCATCCTGTTTTGATGCTAACTAATATTTGCCCTAATACTAGGCATAAATAAGTAGGAATTTCTCCTGAGACACCAGAGATATTACATCTTTAATGGGACCTAATAGTCAGAGGCAAGCCAATTGCTCTGCTGTGGGATTATAATTATGTGTGCTCTTGTTCCCCCTTTTAAATTTCACGAGCAGAGAGGAGCACTTGAAGCCATTAGGCTTTCTCCAGAAACGTGGAGTAAAAATAAAATGGCCATGTGCAAATTCCACGTCATCCATTCCGGAAGCTGATGGCATTCCGAATGCCCCCGCAAATGCACTGCCTTTCCCAAAGCTTCCGGGTAAGTGGCAGATGCCCCCGGTGGCTGGCAGGAGGCTGGGCATTTGAAAGGGGCCACATCCACAATGAGGCCAGAAGGCTGCTTTCAAGTGTCCTCTGCCTCCAAGACAGACTTCTGCAGCCTCCTTGAATGTCTCTGGCTTAGGTCCCTGGTCTATACAGGGAAAATTCCCCTGGCTCTATCTGGAAATCAGGGTGTTGCTTTTTTCTCTAAGGATATTTGGTGTTAAGGACCCAGAGCCCTATCTTGAAGGACATATAGGCCACCTGGACAAATAGGCAAGGCCCTAAATAAAAGCTTATTCAGGCCACCAGCCCAGGGCCTGTGCCTCCATCCTATCCCTTCAGGTTGATGAGAATCTGGGGCCCTGAGACAGGGAGCATGGTGACCACTTTGAGCAAAGGACTGGAGACAACTAGATGCAGGAGGCAGAAGATGGGCTATGGACTGTAGAAAGAGAACCTTGCAGCCTGGATAGACGAGGAGCTCACCCACCCCAACTTCAAGTACTGGGTGAAGGAGCAGTGTGCCTATTGGACCAGAAGCTGCAGGGGGGCGCAGACCCTTAGCTGGGGCGGGAGGGGCCAGAGCCAGGCAGCTGGACTCCAGGGCTCTTTGCTTTTCAGAGCCTGCCTTGTAGGCGGGAGAGTGGGGCCAAGTGAGGAGAGTCGGGGTGATGGCCTCTGTTCCTTCCCCTGTTGCTAGAGTCCTAGACCCTCTGTGGGTCAGCATGGAAGTGGTTGTCAAGGGGGCAGTTACAACAGCCAGTTACAACACCTGGGTGTATCCCAAACCTGGCCCCTTCTAGACATCAGAGGAAATGGCCTCTTCGCATATTGCCCATCTCAACTCCCCCAAATGATTTCAAGTAGACCCTCTTGTGTTTGACTGTCTTATGCCCAGGGAATTCTTGAGGCTGAGAACGTCCATCTCCAGCCACAGTCTGGATGCCTGGGACCCTGCCAACCCTTTCCTGGTCTCTCATCTCTCTGGCCCTCCATCAAACTAATGGCTTTGGTTAATAACTCTGTCTGCACCTGACATGGAGGTACTCAATAAGCAGTAGCTATTACTTTATTATTATTTTATAATAGGTATGAGAGGAATGCATGAGGGCATGGATAATACATGATGAGAGCGCTCAGAGGGGAGACTGATTACTGAGAGTGGATCACAGAGGAGCCAATGAGAGCCAGGCAGGAGGGAAGGGCATTCCGGGCCAGTCAGGGGATGGTGAGCCACAGGCTTAAGAAACACCATGTGGACTATTTGGCTCTAGTGAGAGATTCTTGTTCACAGACTGGAGCAAAGGAGTCAATAGAGGAAGGGAAGGAGAAGGGGATGAGGAAAAATGAAGGCTGGAGTCAGATTGAAGAGAGGATCACAAATGTTAGGCAAAGCTATTGAGATTCTGTCCTAGCCTCTATAAGGGGCTACCAAGAATCTTTACACCTGGGAGACAGACATCTGCCGTGGGATTTAGGAAGGCCAGTCTGGAATCTACACAAGAGGGATTAGCGAGAGGGGGGCAGTGCTGGGAGCAGGGGGAAGCTGTGAGAAAAGTGGGACTTCAGCTCTTGGGGACTGTTGGCCTGTGGGGAGGGAGGGAGAAGAGGAAAAGAAGCCAGAGGATCCAGGGTTTTGCCTCTGAGAAAAGGGCAGACAGGTTTTTATTAGGAGACATGGCTTTCCGATGGTCCCAGACTGCAAGAGCCCACCGGGTCTTGGGAGACACCACAGTCCCAGGCCTGGCGCCCACTCCAGTGAGATCTGCCAATCCAGACAGACCCATCACATCACAGTGAGAGTTGTCCCTTCAGGGACCTTTTTAGATGAGCTATTTCTGCTGCAGAGCAAGGTTCTGCCCTTTTATAATCTCTGGAAATTAAAAAGTACCAAAAAACAATGGGAAAAACAAAGAGCAATGACCCATATGTGAGACATTGAAACAGTGTGCCTACTTTGGGATATTTCATCTCCATCTTTTTCTGTGCTTATGCTCTTTTAAAAAGCAACCCACAAGTATTATATTCTTTTTTTTTTTTTTTTTTTTTTTAATTTTTTTATTTTTTTTAATTTTTTTATTAGTTGGAGGCTAATTACTTCACAACATTTCAGTGGGTTTTGTCATACATTGATATGAATCAGCCATAGATTTACACTTATTCCCCATCCCGATCCCCCCTCCCACCTCCCTCTTCACCCGACTCCTCTGGGTCTTCCCAGTGCACCAGGCCCGAGCACTTGTCTCATGCATCCCACCTGGGCTGGTGATCTGTTTCACCATAGATAGTATACATGCTGTTCTTTTTGAAACATCCCACCCTCACATTCTCCCACAGAGTTCAAAAGTCTGTTCTGTATTTCTGTGTCTCTTTTTCTGTTTTGCATATAGGGTTATCATTACCATCTTTCTAAATTCCATATATATGTGTTAGTATGCTGTAATGTTCTTTATCTTTCTGGCTTACTTCACTCTGTATAATGGGCTCCAGTTTCATCCATCTCATTAGGACTAAAACAGTGTTAGAACATGTCAGCTAAATGTAAGGTCCTTTGCCCTCTCCTCAACCCAGTGGTTACCTGTATTATATTTGATTTTGCCTTTAACTCATGTCTTACAGTCATATATACATAGATACATATCTATCCATAAAAAATAAATATTATTTGGTATATTTTTATTTTCATAACTGACATAAAAATGAATTTTTATGTACCTCATTTTTTCACTCAACAGTAAGTTTTTGAGATTTATCCCTATTGATTCAGAAAGCTCAAATGCCTTTCACCAGCTGTACCTTGTTCTGTTTGCATGTTCTGTTCTGTTACCTTTTACTTATCCCTTCCTCCATTCACATTGAGTTTTTGCACCTCGTTATTATTGCACACATTGCTGTAACGAAATTCCTGGTACATCTCTCCTGGTTTCTATCTTCAAACTGGCCCACCAAAACACTGCTGTCATAAAGCTGCAGAAGCCATTGCCTTGGGAAAGATGGCCATTTCATTGGTGTTAATGTCAACATAGAATTGTTGAGTGACAGGGTGTGTGCATTTTAATTCCTTTTCTATGAAGGGATTTAACTGGTCACACAGTTTCCCAAAATAAGCCCTCAGCCTCTGGAAACTTTAGTGCACTCTCAAGAGGCATGGTAACGAGACTATCTGGGAAACTAGATTAAAAATCTTCCGTATGGATAATGCCATTTGGCCTCAGCTTACTACTGATACTGATATAAACTTGCATTCTTATGTATTTATATTTTTAATTACAAGTACATTACAGCATTAAATAAAGTGTAGGAGCAGATAAAAGGCCAGGGAATTAGAAAACTATAGTTTTGCCACCTCAAGACAACGAATCTAGATGATATTCATCAGTGGCTGAAGGTCCACTGGGAAAAGATTGACAGGGATTTTGTAATAAGAGAGACTTACATCACCTATCAGTGAGTGGACACTGATCAGTAATCTTTCAGAGTGGTTTCACCAGATACCATGCTCCTTATGATACAATACAATAGGAAGAACAGAACACCATCTAACAAAATTCCCTTTCAAAACAAAACTGAACCTGAACATAACCAAGTAACTGGGTCTAATTGCCTGTTAAAAGAGATCTGACATGTTCAATGACACTTGCAAGATAAAATCAGTCAAACCCAAAATGTGAAGGATTCATAGGATAGATGTTCAGTTCTTACAAAGGTAAATGGCATGAAAAAGGGGTGCTATTATAGCACTCCTTCAAGAGACTTACCACCAAATAAGAAGTGCAAAGTTTGTTTGGACCCTGATTTGAACAAATTAACTACAAGCAACTTTACAGAAAATCAGGGATAATTGGACACAGACAGGGTAACAGATGGTGTTAAATTATTGTTGGTAACTAAGACGATGGTTACCTCAGGAGTGGTGGCGGCTGTGTGGCGCAGGAGTGGCCAAGAGGAGCTACCCCACGTCCAAGGTCAGGAGCAGCGGCTGCGCTTTGCTGGAGCAGCCGTGAAGAGATACCCCACGTCCAAGGTAAGAGAAACCCAAGTAAGACGGTAGGCGCTGAGAGAGGGCATCAGAGGGCAGACAGACTGAAACCACAATCACAGACAACTAGCCAGTCTGATCACATGGAGCACAGTCTTGTCTAACTCAGTGAAACTAAGCCATGCCGTGTGGGGCCCACCCAAGATGGACGGGTCATGGTGGAGAGAATGTGGTCCACTGGAGAAGGGAATGGCAAACCACTTCAGTATTCTTGCCTTGAGAACTCCATGAACAGTATGAAAAGGCAAAAAGATAGGACACTGAAAGTTGAACTCCCCAGGTTGGTAGGTGCCCAATATGCTACTGGAGATCAGTAGAGAAATAACTCCAGAAAGGATGAAGGGATGGAGCCAGAGCAAAAAAAAAAATACCCAGTTGTGGATGTGACTGGTGATAGAAGCAAGGCCTGATGCTACAAAGAGCAATATTGCATAGAAACTTGGAATGTTAGGTCCATGAATCAAGGCAAATTGGAAGTGGTCAAACAGGAGATGGCAAGAGTAAACATCGACATTCTAGGAATCAGCAAACTAAGATGGACTGGAATGGGTGAATTTAACTCAAATGACCATTATATCTACTACTGTGGGCAGGAATCCCTTAGAAGAAATGGAGTAGCCATCATAGTCAACAAAAGAGTACTAAACACAGTACTTGGATGCAATCTCAAAAATGACAAAATGATCTCTGTTCCTTTCCAAGGCAAGCCATTCAATATCACAGTAATCCAAGTCTATGCCCTGACCAGTGATGCTGAAGAAGCTGAAGTTGAATGGTTCTATGAAGACCTACAATGCCTTTTAGAACTAACACCCCAAAACGATGTCCTTTTCATTATAGAGGACTGGAATGCAAAAGTAGGAAATCAAGAAACACCTGGAGTTAACCGGCAAATTTGGCCTTGGAGTACAGAATGAAGCAGGGCAAAGGCTAATAGAGTTTTGCCAAGAGAATGCACTGGTCATAGCAAACACCCTCTTCCAACAACACAAGAGAAGACTCTATACATGGACATCACAAGATGGCCAACAGCGAAATCAGATTGACTATATTCTTTGCAGCCATAGATGTAGAAGCTCTACACAGTCAGCAAAAACAAGACTGGGAGCTGACTGTGGCTCAAATCATGAACTCCTTATTGCCAAATTCAGACTTAAATAGAAGAAAGTGGGAAAAACCACTAGACCATTCAGGTATGACTTAAATCAAATCCCTTATGATTATACAGTGGAAGTGAGAAATAGATTTAAGGGACTAGATCTGATAGACAGAGTTCCTGATGAATTATGAACGGAGGTTCATTACACTGTACAGGAGACAGGGATCAAGACCATCCCCAGGAAAAAGAAATGCAAAAAGGCAAAATGGCTATCTGAGGAAGGCTTACGTGGATGTGAAATGAAGAGACGCAAAAAGCAAAGGAGAAAAGGAAAGATATTCCCATTTGAATGCAGAGTTCCAAAGAATAGCAAGGAGAGACAGCAAAGCCTTCCTCAGTGATCAATGCAAAGAAATAGAGGAAAACAATAGAATGGGAAAGATGAGATCTCTTCAAGAAAATTAGAGATACCAAGGGAACATTTCGTACAAAGATGGCCTCAATAAAGGACAGAAATGGTATGGACATAACAGAAGCAGAAGATATTAAGAAGATGTGGAAAGAATACACAGAAGAACTGTACAGGTAAGATCTTCATGACCCAGTAATCAGGATGGTGTGATCACTCACCTAGAGCCAGACATCCTGGATTGTGAAGTCACATGGGCCTTAGGAAGCATCACTATGAGCAAAGCTAGTAGAGGCGATGGAATTCCAGTTGAGCTATTTCAAATCCTAAAAGATGATGCTGTGAAAATGCTACACTCAATATGTCAGCAAATTTGGAAAACTCAGCAGTGACCACAGGACTGGAAAAGGTCAGTATTCATTCCAATCCCAAAGACCAGCAATGCCAAAGAATGCTCAAACTACCACACAATTGCACTCATCTCACATGCTAGTAAAGTGATGCTTGAAATTCTCAAAGCCAGGTTTCAGCAATACATGAACTGTGAACTTCCAGATGTTCAAGCTGGATATAAAAAAGGCAGAGGAACTAGAGAGCAAATCACCAACATCCACTGGATCATCGAAAAAGCAAGAGAGTTCCAGAAAAACATCTATTTCTGCTTTATTGACTACGCCAAAGCCTTTGACTGTGTGGATCACAATAAACTGTGGAAAAATCTGAAAGAGATGGGAATACCAGACCACCTGACCTGCCTCTTGAGAAACCTGTATGCAGGTAAGGAAGCAACAGTTAGAATTGGACATGGAACAACAGACTGGTTACAAATAGGGAAAGGAATATTTCAAGGCTGTATATTGTCACCCTGCCTATTTAAATTATATGCAGAGTACATCAAGAGAAACACTGGGCTGGAGGAAGCACAAGCTGGAATCAAGATTGCCAGGAGAAATATCAATAACCTCAGATATACAGATGACACCACCCTTACGGCAGAAAGGAAAGAACTAAAGAACCTCTTGATGAAAGTGAAAGAGGAGAGTGAAAAAGTTGGCTTAAAGCTCAACATTCATAAAACTAAGATCATGGCATCCAGTCCCATCACTCATGGCAAATAGATGGGGAAACAGTGGAAACAGTGACAGACTTTATTTGGGGGGCTCCAAAATCACTGCAGATGGTGATTGCAGCCATGAAATCGAAAGACGCTTGCTCCTTGGAAGGAAAGTTATGATCAACCTAGATAGCATATTAAAAAGCAGAGACATTACTTTGCCAACAAAGGTCCATCTACTCAAGGCTATGGTTTTTCCAGTGGTCATGTATGGATGTGAGAGTTGGATTATAAAGAAAGCTGAGCAGAGAAGAATTGACGCTTTTGAACTGTGGTGTTGGAGAAGACTCTTGAGAGTCCCTTGGACTGCAAGGAGATCCAACCAGTCCATCCTAAAGGAGATCAGTCCTGGGTATTCATTGGAAGGACTGATGCTGAAGCTGAAACTCCAATACTTTGGCTACCTCATGCGAAAAGTTAACTCATTTGAAAAGACCTTGATGCTGGGAAAGATTGAGGGCAGGAGGAGAAGGGAACAACAGAAGATGAGATGGCTGGATGGCATCACTGACTCGATGGACATGAGTTTGAGTAAACTCTAGGAGTTGGTGATGGACAGGGAGGCCTGGCGTGCTGTGATTCATGGGGTCGCAAAGAATTGGACACAACTGAGCAACTGAACTGAACTGATACCGTATTGGTGTTTATCTTTCTGGCTTACTTCACTCTGTATAATGGGCTCCAGTTTCATCCAATTCATTAGAACTGATTCAAATGAATTCTTTTTAATGGCTGAGTAATATTCCATGGTGTATATGTACCACAACTTTCGTATCCATTCGTCTGCTGATGGGCATCTAGGTTGCTTCCATGTCCTAGCTGTTATAAACAGTGTTGCAATGAACATTGAGGTACACATGTCTCTTTCAGATCTGGTTTCCTCAGTGTGTATGCCCAGGAGTGGGATTGCTGGGTCATATGGCAGTTCTATTTCCAGTTTTTTAAGGAGTCTCCACACTGTTCTCCATAGTGGCTGTACTAGTTTGGTACTGGCACAAAGACAGAAATATAGATCAATGGAACAAAATAGAAAGCCCAGAGATAAATCCACGTACCTATGGATACCTTATCTTCGACAAAGGAGGCAAGACTATACAATGGAAAAAAGACAACCTCTTTAACAAGTGGTGCTGGGAAAACTGGTCAATCACTTGTAAAAGAATGAAACTAGAACACTTTCTAACACCATACACAAAATAAACTCAAAATGGATTAAAGATCTAAGTGTAAGACCAGAAACTATAAAACTCCTAGAGAAGAACATAGGCAAAACACTCTCCGACATAAATCACAGCAAGATCTTCTATGACCCACCTCCAAGAATACTGGGAATAAAAACAAAAATAAACAAATGGGACCTAATTAAACTTAAAAGCGTTTGCACAACAAAGGAAACCATAAGCAAGGTGAAAAGACAGTCTTCAGAATGGGAGAAAATAATAGCAAACGAAGCAACAAAGGATTAATCTCAAAAATACACAAGCAACTCCTGCAGCTCAATTCCAGAAAAATAAATGACCCAATCAAAAAATGGGCCAAAGATCTAAACAGACATTTCTCCAAAGAAGACATACAGATGGCTAACAAACACATGAAAAGATGCTCAACATCACTCATTATCAGATAAATGCAAATCAAAACCACAATGAGGTACCACCATTCACTACACGCCAGTCAGAATGGCTACTATCCAAAAGTCTACAAGCAATAAATGCTGGAGAGGGTGTGGAGAAAAGGGAACCCTCTTACACTGTTGGTGCGGATGGCAACCCCTTTCAAAAGAACTTGTGCATGCACTGTTGCATTCAGTGCCCCTGACCTTGTAGCAGACCACTGTCTACCCACACCTCTGCTGGAGACTCCTGGACACTCACAGGCAACTCTGGCTTAGTCTGTTTTGGGGGCACTGTTCCTTTCTCCTGGCTTCTGGTGCACACATTTGAAAAACTCAGCAGTGGCCACAGGACTGGAAAAGGTCAGTTTTCATTCCAATCCCCAGAAAAAACAATGCCATGGCATTGCACTCATCTTATACGCTAACAAAGTAATGCTCAAAATTCTCCAAGCCAGGCTTCAACAGTATGTGAACAATGAACTTCCAGATATTCAAGCTGGATTTAGAAAAGGCAGAGGAACCAGAGATCAAATTACCAACATCCATTGGATCATCGAAAAATCAAGAGAGTTCCCAAAAAACATCTACTTCTGCCTTATTGACTACACCAAAGCCTTTGATTACGTAGATCACAACAAACTATGGAAAATTCTTTGAGAGATGGGAATACCAGACCACCTAACCTGCCCCCTGAGAAATCTGTATGCAGGTCAAAAAGCAACAGCTAGAACCAGACATGCAACAACAGACTGGTTCCAAATTGAGAAAGGAGTATGTCAAGGCTGTATATTGTCACCCTGCTTATTTAACTTATACACAGAGTACATCATGCAAAATGCCAGGCTGGATGAAGCACAAGCTGGAATCAAGATTGCTGGGAGAAATATCAGCAATCTCAGATAAGCAGATGACACCACCATTATGGTAGAAAGCAAAGAAGAACTAACAAGCCTTTGATGAAAGTGAAAGAGGAGAGTGAAAAAGTTGGCTTAAAATTCAACATTCAAAAAACTAATATCATGGCATCTGGTCCCATCACTTCATGGCAAATAGATGGGCAGACAATGGAAACAGTGACAGACTTTATTTTCTTGGGCTCCAAAATCACTGCAGATGGTGACTGCAGCCATGAAATTAAAAGATGCTTGCTTCTTGGAAGAAAAGCTATGACAAAGCTAGACAGTCTATTAAAAACAGAGACTTTACTTTGCCGACAAAGGTCCTTCTAGTCAAAGCTATGGTTTTTTAAGGAGTCATGTACGGATATGAGAGTTGGACTATAAAGAAAGCTGAGTGCTGAAGAACTGATGTTTTTGAACTGTGGTGTTGGAGAAGACTCTTGAGAGTCCCTTGGACTGCAAGGAGATCCAACCAGTCAATCCTAAAGGAAATCAACCCTGGATATTCATTTGAAGGACTGATACTGAAGCTGAAGTTCCAATACTTTGGCCACCTGATACCAAGAACTGACTCATTGGAAAAGACCCTGATGCTGGGAAAGATTGAAGGCAGGAGGAGAAGGGGAGGACAGAGGATGAGATAGTTGGATGGCATTACTGATTCAATGGACATGAGTTTGAGCAAGCTCCAGGGGTTGGTGATGGACAGGGAAGACTGTCGTGCTGCAGCCCATGGGTTGGCAAAGAGTTGGACACGATTGAGCGACTAAACAACAAAATGAGTTCATAATAATGTCAATCAACCAAATTCATACGTTCAAACCTCATTCCCAATGCAGTGTTATTTAGAGGTGGGGCCTTAGAGGTGATTACATTATGAGAGTGAAGCCTTCTTGAATGAGACAGTGTTATTATATCAGAGACCCCAGAAAGTTTTCTTGCCCCTTCCACCATGTGAGGACACAGCAAGAACATGTCACTCTATGAACAAGGAAGTAGGCTTTTACCAGAGACTGAATTGCCAGTATCTTGTTCTTAGACCTCGCAGCATCCAGAACTATGATAAGTAATTGTTGTTTCAGTCACTCAGTGTGTTATTTTAGTTAACCGTAGCTGGAACAGACTAAGACAAATAGTTAAAAAAAAAAAAAAAAAACAGTGTGTGTGACTATGGGGAGGAAAAGATGAATAGAACAAATGAGGCACATCACTAACATTTGGAAATTCTAGAATAAGAGTATGTGAGTGTGAGTTAAGTCGCTCAGTCATGTCTGACACTTTGCAACCCTATGGACTGTAGCCTACCAGGCTCCTCTGTCCATGGGATTTTCCAGGCAAGAATTCTGGAGTGGGTTGCCACTTCCTTCTCCAGGGAATCTTCCCAAATAAGAGTATATACAAATTCTATTGTTCCTCCAACTTTAAGTCAAAATTATGTCAATTTTTTTTGGTCAATTTTTTTAAAAAAGACAAACACAAAAGAAATTATGTTGCTTGTTGTGACAATGACATGTGGATTATGCATTTTTTAAAATTATTGTTTATTGAAGATTTTTTAACTTATATGAAGCAAATATTGCAAAAGGTTACTAATTGTGAAATCTAGGTCATGGGTTTATCAGCATTTTTTTCCTTCTCTGCATGTATGTTAGAAATTTTTTATAATGAAAAGTTCTTTTTTAAAAAAAGTTATTCTTAATTCCACATCATTCCAAAGACTGGAAAGAAACATTACTTTTGTATATTTCCACTGGACTTTGGAATGATGTGTATATTTTGTTGTATAGACCACTTAAATTCTCCCCATTTTACTTTTCATGTTATCTAAGTCTTCATAACTGACTCTTAGATGGCTGCCTATGAGTTTATCAGATAATATACTAACTCATTTCACTAATGTTGAACTTGTATTGATAGTTTGCTTATGCAGTGAACTCAAAAATATAAGTTTTTTTTTCCTATTTTGGATCTTTCCTTTGAAAGATTTCCAGAAATGAGATTTCTGAATCATAAACATGAATCTTGAAGCATTTTGCCAGATTGCTCTCCAAAAAGGAGTACCAATTTACACCATATGAGACTAACCATAGGGAGTTAGCATTAATTTTTTAGCTGGTGCTGGGATTGTGTTAATTGCATCTGTCTTATTTCTCTTTTGTGAGTTGTTCTGTCTCCATGCCTTTGTTGGGGTCTTAATGTTCTTCAACATTTGTGTGAGCTTTTTGAGTAATAAAGATATTACCCTTTATACCGTGTTTGCACCAAATGTTTTTCCTGGAAAGCTCACTTTAAATGAAGGAGAATGTGTAACAATGTCTTGCTGCTGCTGCTAAGTCACTTCGGTCATGTCCGACTCTCTGCGACCCTATAGACGGTATTAACCAGACAATCAATACACCTGCTGCCTCTTACATTCTAAGAAAAGCTCCACATCCTGGTGAGGTAATCAACTGTTTAGAAAACAGAATATTTATATTTTTAAAAGATATAAATTAATGTGAAAAAATTGTCTCTTGAGATAATTTGCCAAAGACTACAAAAGAGACCAAAGATTCTGGCTATGTCTTCATGACCAAAATAACCGGCTTTAAAAATGGCTGATGTGGCTTTTGTACTGTTTTCTTAACAACCAAGTCAACAGTCTCATGACTAGAAAAGTAGGACATTATGGCAGCCAAATAAAGCTAATTCATAGAAAAAAGGTGACATAACTTCTATTTCTACAGGGGAAAAAAATGTAGATCTGTTTCTCCAAGAACAGATTTTCAAATAAATTAACCTGCCAGGGTCTGATACCCACATTGTCCCCATAAGCAGTCCATGCTCACGAAGTAGGTGAGATATGGTTAAGTACACTGATATTCACTGTTGTGGCCCTCCTTTCAAAGGCACGTAGATCTCCCATGCCAGAGGCCATCTGCCTCAGTCTTGCCTCTTCTCCCCCATTTCTCATCTCTCCAATACTTTCTAAGTAACCATGTACCAAGGATGCTAAAGTTAGCACTGATGGGGAAAGCAGAGTTTTCATGTGGAAAGGTGTCCCTGATGGGGTTTTGCAGCAGGTAGATGAGTGGGCTTGTAAACCAAACAAATTCTCTACCACTGACAGGGTCTTCTAGAGACACAGTCAGACCTCTGCCATTTGGATCACGATGCTGGTTCTGGTCAGAATCATCTGAACATTATACTAAGAGTTTCCCAGGCATCAAGAAGTGAGCTGAGAACTACTTTCTGCTGTGACCCTTTTGTTGGGTGCTCCGAATACATCTTGTCTGTGCACCCCTCCCTCACCAGCCACAAGGCAATACTCAGCACTTTTTTGCATTCATCATAAAGAACCTGTCCACTACAAAGGTGGGGTGTGAGGAGCCACCTTTGGAAAGTTTCTGTTAGTTATGTCTCTTTTTCCAAGTGTAACATTTCAACTGCTAGTCATGAACTCTCAGTCTCTCTCTCTCCCCCTCCCTTCCTGACCCATCTTCCATCCTATCCCTTCAACCTTTCCAAGGGTTAGCAAACTACAGACACCTGCTTTACTGAAGCAGCCTACCCATTTAGGTTTCATCTAGGACTTACTATTGTGCTACAACTACAGAGTTGAGTAGCCAGGACAAACTGAATGGACCTCAAAGCCTAAAATATTTACTATCTGGCCTTTAAGAAAATGTGTGCCAACCTCTGCTCTAAATCTCCTCTATTATTACCTCCTGTTCCTAGATTTTCCCCAAGACCACTCAATTTGCCACTCCTTTCTTATTAAGGAAGACAGTTTACAATTTCCTGGTTTCTGCCTTTAAACTTACACACCCAAATCAATACTGTATTCAGGCCTATGGAAGCCATTACATAGAGCATGATAACCACACTCAGCAAACAAAAAACTTCCAATTAGCACACCCATGCTTCTTAGAAGTCAGTAAGGGGTTTACATAAGAAAAGAATACTTAGATTTGCTACAACATACATTATCACATATAATTTGCTACAACATACATTATCACATATAATCTGTTTACAGGCACACTAAGCCCTTTCAGGAATGACCTTGATAGCCTAACTGTGTGTAATCAGATCCCTGAATTCTTCTCAGCCATTCTGACATCAACCAACAAGCTCTGGCTATCCTGAGGTATTGAAGGAGGTCTGGGGAGGCCTGGCTGGGATGCAGGGGGGAAAAAGCCTAAAACAAGTGAAAGAACCAGAGGAGAGAGCTGGTTGGCTGGCTACTGCAAATTTGGGTGATTCCAGCTCTACCTCGCCAAGTGAGTCAAGCTTCTAAATGAATTAAGGCCACAGGAAAGACAATGAAAGGAAGACTTGTCTCTGACACTTGAACCTGACCTTCAACCCCAGCCACTACCTGTACTCTTGACTTTTCTAGCAGAGCTAAGTAAAATTTGGTTGCAGTCAAACCCCCCAACCCAGGTTTTGTCAGTAACAAACATGAAAATATCATGGTCAGTTATCCTGGAAATGCAAATCAAAACCACAATGAGATACTACTTCATATCCATTAGGACAGCTAGAAACAAAAATTCAGATAGCAACAATCATTGTCGAGGAAATTGTAGAGAAAATGGAATCCTCATACACTGCTGGTGGAAATGTAAAATGATGCAGCCACTTCAGAAACCTTTTCCTTTAACCTTCTTCCTTGTCTCAATCCTAAAAGAAGTGGATCTGAGGGAGAATGGGAGAAGAGAGGTGAAAGACAGCAGACCATTCCTTCATACCAAGATGGAACCTGGGCACTTGTTGGGTATATGTGGCCTCATGGCAACAGTGGGGAGGGGGCTGCAGACACAGACTAATTCTCCGCCCACCTCTGCCACAGCCTGAATGATCAGGTTTCTACCTGGGGCTGCGGTCCATCAGATAGCCTCTCACTGTCCTTGGCCCCAGGGCATTCTGTGGCACCCAGGGCAGAGCTCTGAATTCCTCCATTAGCACCTGGATATAAGTGCCTGCTCATGATATCTCTTGGAACCCCATGCTGCCACTGTGTCCTCTCACCAAGGCACATGACACATTTGCATCCTTGGTATGGGACAGAAACTTTGTTATGCATTCCTTTTCCTTCTAGGTACACAGCCAATCTACACCATCCAACTCCCCTGCGATTAGGGATGTCATGTGATTTGGTTCTGGTCAAAGATGCTGTGGAAGTGGTACTCACTGCTTGCCAGCCAAACCCCTGAAGTTTCCTGTGCATCCTCCAGAGACTCTCCTTCCTCTTTTTACTTCTTTGTTTTGACCGGTCAGACAGAGAGGATATAGTAGAGAACTGAGAGCTAAGGAGGCAACAGACCAGCAGATGGAAGAGCTTGGGAGGCTGCCCAGGCACCCTCCCTGTGGTTTATCTACCAGCCTCCTTTTCTGCCAGCGGCGCACCATTGCTCCCACTGCAGATCAACCGTGGTGATGAAGTGTCACCTCTCTTCTCCTGAGGCTCATAGCCTTTCAGGATAACATGCAAAAAGTGATATTGGGAGGTATAGAAATGTTTCTAAACACGCCAACCCCACCAAATTTTATCCCCAAGAAGGGGAAGGGGAAGATTCTACTTTCGACCAATGTCTCCTGGCTCTTTCTCTCTTCTCTTTTTATAGCTCACTAGAGTAGAAAGGGTGAGCTTTTTGCTTTGCTTTCCCACGTAGCAGGGTCTATGATTATACTATATCCTGAATTTCTCTACCCAATATGTTACTGTAACCTTGATGTTCCTGTTGGCCAGGGCTGGCTGCTAACATGTTCATGGGAGCTTCAAGAACTTAGAAGAAGCTTTCTCTCTCTACAAATCCTGATTGTTAAAATCATTGTCCTGTTAGAGACTCAAAAAAGCATTTACTTTGTAAAGTCAGAGCTGAGTCATGACATGGTGTTCTAGCTGATATCTGCCTTCTGCCTGAAGCACTGAAAATTGTTGCTACCATGAGGGGCTGGCTGACCCTGTTAGTTGCCCCCCCCACCCCCATCAGCTTCCTATTCTGGCCTAGACACTATATTTTCAAAGAGAGTTCCATATACCACCGAGCGTCCGCCAAGCTGACACACCAACTTGGAAAATGAAGTGAACAAGACCTTCTGGCCACACAACAGCACAATGTATCTTCCAGAAGTCTGATTGCAGAAACAACTGACTCTTCTCAACAACTGAAATGGGATTTTGAGAGCCTGGTGTCATAGGTGTCAAGCAGGGGGTGGCAACAGCCATGGTATTTTACTAGAATAGTCCTGTGTGAGCTTGGGCAATTTTCCTGACTGTGTAGCAGCCAAGATCATTCCCTGGTCTCCCAGGAGGTCCTGTAAGCAAACAAATATGATTTTTAAATCCCCATTCTGATGAAACTAACTAGTACAGATTTTGTTGTCTCCTGGTAAGAATTCTGTCCAACACAGGTGGGGAGCCCAGGGCATGAAGAGTTACCAGATAGGAAAATACTTCAAAAATATTATCCCCTTTAAACATGTTCTCTGAAAGCATGTCAAGTGGCTTTATAAGCATCTTGCTGAAATTGTGAGGAAGAGATAACTAAAGATTTTAAGGAAGGAAGGAATGGTAAATGGAAATTAATTATAAACTTCCTGCTATTACAAATTTATGATGTGTAAGAGGCCAATGCTTTTGTCTTTATTTAGTATACTGCCTTTGTTTTATTGTATTGAAGGTTAAAAAATAAATAGATGTATAGTGCTTCATGACTTCATTTATGATCTCAGGGCTCAGCCCTATTTTTCTCAAAAGCTTCTCAACAATGGGTTCCCCTACTACTGAAGTTTCAAGGAAACTCACCATTAGGCTGGGCATAGATTTCTAGCCACATATTGTTGGGATGACATACTCAGTAATTAATTAAGTATGACCTGGTAACTGCAGCCTTTATCTTGAACAACCAGAAGATACTCAGGTTCTTTCCAGCCACAACACTTTACAACTCCCTCAATCCAGTTTCTAAGACACTGAAGTCTTGTTTCTCCACCCAGACTGCAAGCTTCTTGCTGGTCAGGACATCCTTCCTAGAAAGCTCAATGATTCCCACACAGATTGCCCCGCATGACATAAGAGTCTATGCCAGTGCCCCAGGAAGGGGATCTGGGACCCACCAGCATCTGCCTGATCCCCAAGAAGAGAAGAAAGATGGACTAGCCTTCCACAGCCAGTCTGTGAACAATCTCACAAAGGAAGGCAGTCAACCCTGGGCCAGCATGTGGGAACCAAGGAACCACATGGTTGCTTCATCTCACCGAGACTGGTGGGTTTTAATGAGAATTCACCAGCTGTCATGGATATGAGGGTAGTGGGGCTTTCCTCACTGGGCTGTGTTTCAGACGTGCTCTAAGTGGCTCAGTCCATTTAGATTGTGTGGTTTATAAAAAACAAATGTGTACTTCTCACATTTCTGGTGGCTGGGAAATCCAAGATTAAGGCATCATCAGATTTGATCTCTGATGAAGGCCTGCCTCCTGGTTCATAGACAGTCATATTCTCACTGTGCCCACACATGGTAGAAGAGGGAACGGAGCTCCCTAGGGTCACTTTTATAAGGACACTAATCCTATTCATGAGGGCTCCACCCTGATGACCTAATCATCTCCCAAAGACCCCAACTTCAAATACCATCACACTGAGGATGAGGTTTGGAGGGGGAGAGGGCGGGACACAAACATTCCATCTCTGTCACTAAGTAAACACACTTTGGACTTCTTGGAGCGGAGAGATTAACAGTCTGGCAGAGATGAGTGCTCAGATTTCTGTCTGCTGAAGATGTAATGATACACAAAGCAACCTGAAGGATCACATTGCCTCTGCTTACAACCCCTCAGAGGTATTGCACAGGGAATAAAATTCCACCCCTCACCCTGAGATTCAGGACTCCTCGGGAGCTGCTTCCGAATCGTCACCCAGTTCATCTCCTCACCACTTCCTCCCTTACTGTAGTCACAGAGCCCTTCTCTCTGTTGCTTGGGCATTCTGAAGGCTTCCCTTCCTCAGGGCATTTGCATGTACCATCCCCTCCCTCCCCTACATGATCCCCTACTCACTCCCCGATCAGCATTCATTCATTATTTGTCTCCCATGTTCACTGCCAAATCCTTAACTCCTCAAACTGTGTCTAGCTTATAGTAGGTGCTTACTTAATATTTGTTAATTAATGAAAAAACTCATTGAGTTTTAACTAGCACAGATTCTAACTAGCATGATGCATTAATGTATAATGGAGGCAGTAGTAGCTCCAGCTTTGCCCTTTTCCTTACCTTTTTACTCTTAGGTTCCCAAGCTGAAGGCAAGAATTTGATAGAGTCCCATGGAATTCTTGGATCCAAAGCTTTCCTTTATAACATTTTCTATGGGCCAGCCTGTGTCATCTGTGAAGCTCAAGTCTGTCTGTGCCATGACAGTACTTAGGGGCTTGACCTAACCAGTATGAAGCCTTTGTCTTATGCTGTGTCCTCTTTTATGTAACACTTTTAATCTTCGTAACAACCTCTCTGCTTTTTCTATTCTTACTTAATAATCAAGGACCCTAAGTCTCAGGAGCATTAAGAAATGTGTTTATGATCACCCATCTTACAAATTATACAACCAGATTTTGACTCTGAAGCCAGTGTTCATCCCTTCATGAGGTTGTAAATTGAGAGCATTCTCTGGAGTGTCACTGAGGTCAGACATTACAGCCATCCAATCCACCTGCCAATTCAGGAGATGCAGGAGACACAGGTTAGATCCCTGGATCAGGAAGATCCCCCAGAGTAGAAAATGGCAAGCCACTCCAATATTCTTGCCTGGGAAATTCCATGGACAGAGAAGCCTGGCAGTCTACAGACCATGAAGTCACGAAAGAGTTGGACATGACTGAGCAATTGAGCATCCACTTGCAGGGCACCTCACTGGAGATTAGAGTGGGTTGACAACAAGATTGCAAGACATGAAACTTGCAGATAGTGCAAGGGTCAAAGGCAGAGCCAGTGACTCAGGCCACATGAGCCAGGTAACCCTACACAAGGCATCTGGCCTCGCCTGACCTCAGCATCCTCATTTCCAGATTGGAGAACAGGGCAACCAGAGTCCACTGACAGCTCCAGAGTGCTGGGAGAATTAACTAATAAATGATTGGGAAGCACTTGGCCAATGTAAAGTGCTATATAAATGCTTAATAGTAACAACCACCCTGTCAAGCATCCAGGGTTGCTTTTGAGCCCTGTGGTCCCTGTGTAATGATACTGAACCCTACAAAGTGCTTTACAAATAGTAAATAATTCATTCTCAGGGCACCCCAGGGAAGCGAGAAAGGATTCCTCTTACTTTAGAGGAATTGAGATCCAACATTTGCTGGGGCTGCTCAGCCAGGAGTCCTCTCAAAGCCAAGTTTGGGTCTCCATGGCCCTCTGCGTCAGGCCAGGCTGGGCCCAGCTGCTCACGGGTGAGAACAGGCTGAGCGTCCCCCCGACTCCCACCCCGGGGCTCTGGTCAGGCATTTGTCTGTCAGGCTCTGGAGCTCCAGGCCACAGCTTGGAAGGGTGAGCAGCACAGGAAGATGAATAAATATAGCTGGAAGTGGAAAACACACAGCGGCTCCTTGTTGACCAGGCACTTGGCCTTTGAGGAGAGTGGACCTCTCCAGGGCCTTGGAGAGGGAAGTTGTCGGGGAAGGGAGATGACAGGGCAGGGTGGCTGGAGGGAAGAGGCACTGAACTCAGATCTTGAAGGGCAGGTCCTCCTCAAGCAGGAGTCATAACCCGACCTTGGCCAGAGAGACAGAGCCTGGGGAAACTGGAGGGGCCTAACTTCCCAGTGACAGGGCAGGAGCCCACTGTTCTGAGAGCTGCTGCATGGGGTTCAAGTCCAGGTGCCTGAGGTCAGCGTGTCAGGACAGGGGTGGGTTGGGCCCTGAAGGATGGGACTGGAAGGCCACCAGCAAAGCATCAACTTTGTGTGGGGTCAGTACCCAACGCTGCATGTATGGATGTGAGAGCTGGACCATAGAGAAGGCTGAGCACCAAAGAATTGATGCTTTTGAACTGTGGTGCTGGAGAAGACTCTTGAGAGTGCCTTGGACACCAAGGAGATCATACCAGTCAATCCTAAAGGAAATCAACCGTGAATATTCATTGGAAGGAGTGATGCTGAGGCTGAAGCACCCCCTTTTTCATGTCATTTATCTTTGTAAGAACTGAACAGGGATTGAACCCATGTCTCTTATTTCTCCTGCACTGGTAGTCAGGTTCTTTACCACAGGGTCCCATAGACAGGCCGAAACAAAGAAACAAAGAGAGAGAGAGAGGAAGGGAGGGAGGGAGGAAGGAAGAAAGGAAGAAAGATGAAAGTTAATTGCTTTCCAATTAGATAGTTAAGACAATTACTATCAATATAGTGGTAGAATTTTTTAACAAAACAAATATTTACAAAATAATTCTAAACATTATCTAAAAAATAAACAAGTGGGAAATGTTGGAAGTATTTCTTAAAAGAACAGAGAACTGTTCTGCCAAATTTTAAAATGTGTACTAAAGTTTCAACAATTAAGTGTTTTATTGGCAGAAGAATTTGCAAACAGATCAGTGGAAGAGACTGAGTAAGCACAGAAAGAAATCTCCAAAATATGTAAGAATTGAGAAGATGATAAAGGGAACATCACACCCAAGGGGAAAGGAAATATATTAGTCATCAAATAGAATTTTTATTTATAATGAAACCTTAGAAAATAGAAGTAAATATATGTCAATAATTACTAACATCAGGATGGTGGAGGCACTTCTAAGATCAGCAATAAAAATTACTACAGAAGAAAATGTGATAGATTAAGCTGCACAATCTATGTGTACATATGTATATATATATATATATATCTTATATAGTCTATATCAAAAATACCACATTTAAAAAATAAAGGATAAGACAAACTAAAAGAAAGTAGTTTCAACAAATATGACAAAGGAGTTAATATCCTAATCATTTAAGAGAACTTTACAAATCAGAATGGTATGGATGGAGCACAGTTTTGTTTAACAGTTCACCAGAGGGTAGCAAAGAGTCAGACATGATTTAGTAACTAAACAACAAAGTGAAATTTACAATAATGTTACATACTTTCCCTAAACCAGGGCTTCTCAGAGCGTTCCTGACAGAATAGCAGCAGCAGCATCTTGACAAGAGCTAGGCTGGACACTATTCTCATGATGGTCCTCCAGGTATGGGGCATTATCCCCATTTCCCAGACCAGGAACCAGGCTCACCATGTTGAAAGCCAGCATCAGTATTATTGTGGGATCTGAGGCCAGATGTCTCTGGCTCCCAACCTGTACTATTCCCACCAAACCATGCTGCCTAACATTAACATCCCCTTTAAGCAGCCCCCAAAACATTCTTAATGCACTAGGACCCTAGAAGACCAGAGGCAACCCCCACAAACCTTGGCTGACCAGATCAGAAGTCCCATGTTTTGAAAACCACAAAGATGCCACTGATGTAAAGCACATCCACCACAGAGGCTATGTCTACTTGCAGAATGCCATGCCTCTGTTGCTGGCTGAGCCCTGGATCAAGAATTCCCTGAGGGTCGGGGCAACCTCTGCATTAAGAGGTACAGGCACTGCATAAATGATTGCTAAATAAATAAGAATTGAACCATGTTCCAGGCACTGGCTGAAGACTTGGCACCCATTATCTCCTGGAATCTCATGGCAGAGATAGTGATTATCTACACCAACCATGATCTTCCTTTCCTCCCTAGTTACAGAACCCTGGTTTTTTAGTTAGGAGAAGATATACCAGCTAAAATCTTTATTCAGCTCCCTCCCTTGCAGTTAAAGGTAGTTTGACTGTTTCTGGCCAATGGAATGAAAATGAGTTGCTCTATGGGAATGCCAGAAAATTTATTCAACTGGGAAGAGAAGTCTCAGTCTCCCCACAACCCCTACCTTCTTTCTGGCTGCCAGCCTGGAATGCTGACATGATGGCTGGAATTTTCCACCAACGTGGACCATGAGGTGACCTTGAGGATGAAAGCTATATGCCAGGGTGTGAAAAAAAAAAAAGAGGGAATCCTGCCCTACGATGTCACCATGGGATTGCCATTCTAATGCTAGGTAGTCTGGCTCTAGACTTTCTTAAACCATCAAGATTTTTAATTTCTCTGCTTGATTGCATTTTAACCTAATCCAAAACCTTATGAATTACCTCAATGATTCTGAAAGGCAGACTAGAAAGGTTCAGAGTTGACTGCTAAAATTTTCACTCCTCTGAAATTAGGGCATTTGGGGGCCTCTAGTAAAGTCAGGTAGACTTTTCTAGCACTGTGAACACACTCAGGTGTCCTGGAGTGTGTTCTTGCCCCTACAGTGGGAAATGATGGCTAAAGATTGAGAATTAGGGTCAGAGTGTTCTTCATGACATCTCTCTGTTGCCTGGGATTTTAAAAAAAGCAAAAGTCTGCCTTGGCTTAGGACTTCCCTGGTGGTCAAGTGGTTAAGAATTTGTTTTGCAATGCAGGGGACACGGATGCAATCCCTAGTGTGGGATGATCCCACATGCCGCAGAGCAACTAAGCCCAAGCACTGCAACTGCTGAGCTGGTGTGCTCCAGAGCTCATGTGCCACAACTAGAGAGCCCACCTTCCGCAACTACTGAAGCCTGCACACCACAAATAGAGTCCATGAGCTGCAACGAAAGGTCCTGCAAGATGCAACAAAGGTCCTGTGTGCCACAACTAAAACTCAATGCAGGCAAATAAATAAATAATTTTTTTTTAAACTAGCAGATAAGATTTACAAAAAGAAAAATCTGCCTAAAAAAAAAAAAAAAAAAAATCTGCCTAGGCTTAGCCTTGTCATGAAAGAAAAAGATGTTTAAATGCTCCCTTCAGCAGACTGTTTTCAGCTACAGAAGAATTCGCCACCATTAATTATGATGGTGATAATTATACAATGCATAAAATATACTATGTAGTTAAAGTATATAATTAAATAATTATCATTTTTCATGATCTCTTATGGATCATTCCAGGATAATGAGCAGAGTTAATAATGTCAAATTAAACTTACCTTGTTTCCATGCCCATTGCCCAGGCGTTTAGCTTCCTGGACCCCAGTATCCTCATCTGTAAGACGAGAGGTTTGAATGAGAGGCTCAAGGATCTGACAACTGAAGGGTGGCTGTTCTGAGCCCTGGGAAAGAGCAAGTCACTTCCTTTGGGCCATGGGATTTGACTTAGAAAACTGGGGAAGATCCTTACTACAATGCATAGCACTTTTTGCTTTCAATATTCAATGTGGTTTAAATGTCACATCTCACCCTTTTCTAGATTACGGCACACATGTGTTACATGGAAGTAAACAAAAGAGACTGCTTGTGGTTGGAGGTGATCATTTGCCTCTCCCCCATGCCTGCCTGCTGCCCCCAGGACCAAGGGAAACAAGATGCTGTCACTTTTGTAACCTACTCCTGGCACACCAGAAGTGCTGAATCCAAGGACTGGAAAATCAAGAAACGTAAACATTTTTAGTATATTTAGTTATCAAATTTACTCTTTGCTCTGGTTTTGCCTACAGTGCAAGCACAGAGGCTGAGACCTTGTAACAGTCTATCCAAAAGCAGCTCAAGGCAAGCTGCCTGAAACTCTTGGCCTTTGTATCCATGTGTTCCGTCCTCTTTGCTTGTACCCAAGAACCAAGTAGCCCCTTGGGCTGGCCAAAGTTGTCAAGCCATAGAGTGGACAGCAGGGTCCAGCTTTCATTCTGGGAGTCCTCAAACTCAAGGCCAGGTCAATTTGATCTGCTGGAAAAGCCTCTGTCCTTCCTCTTGAGACCCAGTGACAAGATTCCCTAGTGACAATCTTCCACTCAAAGGCAGGGCTAGGAAAAGGCTTGAAAGAGAGAAAACCTAGTTATCTTCTTTGGATGTTGAAATATGAACCTGATTTTGTTTTCACCAGGGGCCAGATGCTCATCACCCAATGACCTCCTTCGTGGACTTCATTGTTCATGAGTAGAGATAAGAGAGAATGGCCAGGGCTGGGATTCTGGAGTTAGAGGGACCTTTGTTCTAACTCTTGTTCCTCCATTTACTTCACTTTCCAAGTCTTGGTTTTTTCTGTGTGAAAGGGAAATATTCCATCTACATTAATAAATATTTATTAAAAACCTATGATGTGTATATCCTGAGAAAACCATAATTGAAAAAGATGCATGTACCCCAATGTTCATTGCAGCACTATTTGCAATAGCCAGGACATAGAAGCAACCTAAATGTCCATTGACAAATGAATGGATAAAAAAGTTGTGGTACATATACCATGGGATATTACTTGCCCATAAAAAAGAACACATTTGGGTCAGTCCTAAAGAGGTGGATGAACCTAGAACCTATTGTTCAGAGTGAAATAAGTCAGAAACAGAAAGACAAATATCATATACTAATGCATATATATGGAATCTAGAAAGGTGGTACTGATGGACCTGTTTGCAGGTGAGCAATGGAGACACAGACATAGAGGACAGACTTGTGTACACAGTTGGGGAAGAAGAGAGTGGGATGAATTGAGAGAGTAGCATGGAAACATATGCATTCAGTTCAGTTCAGTTCAGTTCAGTCACTCAGTCGTGTCTGACTCTTTGTGACCCCATGAACTGCAGCACGCCAGGCCTCCCTGTCCATCACCAGCTCCTGGAGTCCACCCAAACCCATGTCCATTGAGTCGGTGATGCCATCCAGCCATCTCATCCTCTGTTGTCCCCTTCTCCTCCTGCCCTCAATCTTTCCCAGCATCAGGGTCTTTTCTAATGAGTCAGTTCTTCACATCAGGTGGCCAAAGTACTGGAGTTTCAGCTTCAGCATCAGTCCTTCCAATGAACACCCAGGACTGATCTCCTTTAGGATGGACTGGTTGGACCTCTTTGCAGTCCAAGGGACTCTCAAGAGTCTTCTCCAACACCAAGGTTCAAAAGCATCAATTCTTCTCTGCTCAGCTTTCTTTATAATCCAACTCTCACATCCATACATGACCACTGGAAAAACCATAGCCTTGAGTAGATGGACCTTTGTTGACAAAGTAATGTCTCTGCTTTTTAACATGCTGTTGGTCATAGCATAGGTTGGTCATAACTTTCCTTCCAAGGAGCAAGCGTCTTTCGATTTCATGGCTGCAGTCACCATCTGCAGTGATTTTGGAGCCCAGAAAAATAAAGTCAGCCACTGTTTCCACTTTTTCCCCATCTATTTGCCATGAAGTGATGGGACTGGATGCCATGATCTTAGTTTTATGAATGTTAAACTTTAAGCCAACATTTTCACTCTCCTCTTCCACTTTCATCAAGAGGCTGTTTAGTTCTTCTTCACTTTCTGCCATAAGGGTGGTGTCATCTGCGTATCTGAGGTTATTGATATTTCTCTCGGCAATCTTGATTCCAGCTTGTGCTTCTTCAAGCCCAGCATTTCTCATGATGTACTCTGCATGTAACTTAAATAAGCAGGGTGACAATAGACAGCCTTGACGTACTCATTTTCCTATTTGGAACCAGTCTGTTGACATATGCATTACCATATGTAAAATAGATAGCCAGTGGGAATTTGCTGTATGATGCAGGGAGCTCAACGCTGTGTCTCTGACAACCTAGAGGGGTGAGATAGGGTGGGAGATGGGACAGAAGGTCAAGGGAGGGGACATCTGTACACCTAAGACTTATTCATGCTGATGTATGGCAGAAACCAACACAATATTGTAAAGCAATTATTCTCCAATTAAAAATAAACAAATTTTTTAAAAAAAATCCTATGATATGCCAGGTATGCCAGGTACTATTCTGGAGTGAAAAGAAATTATGATAAACAAAATAGCAGAGGATGTTGCTACACACTGCCAAGAAGCCCCAGGGAGGAAGGACTTGCTGCCCCAGCTGCTGCGCGTGCTGTGAGCAGGGGTCCCTTCACAAGTCATGTCAGCACAGAGCTACCAGGCACTAGGTCCCACCTTTCCCAGGGTGGCCACCATGCAATGACTCATCAAAGCCAAAGGATGAAGACCTGGCCATCTCTACGCAAATCAGGACAGCTCTAGAGGGCCACTCCAGCCCCAAAGCTCCCAGAAGTGTCAGACAAGATCAAAGTTTGATTCTCCCTCCACCCATACCTTCTGCTAACCCTTCTATTCTACAAGGTTGGTCCCAAGAGCCCTCCTTAACAGACATCCTGCCAGCTAAACCCCATCTCAGAGTCTGCTGCCTGACAAACCCAACCTGCGACAGAAACAACCTCCCCTCTCTTAGGAAACCAACTTGGAGAAAGAAATGATAAAGTGATTTTATGAGGACTATTGAGAAAAGCAAGTGAGAGGTGTGTGAAAGCACTTTAGTAGTCCAAAACTACCATTGAAGACATGGGTTTCTTTCTTTTTTTTTAAGGCTTGAAATGAGTTGAGTTGCGATGTGAAAACCTTCCTCATTTCTTAGAAAGAAAGCCTCCCAATTCCCCTCCACTTCGCCATCTTCAAAGGCTCACTTCTCTGTCCTCAAAGGCTCATTCTCAGTAGCCTGCAAGGGATGACCTGCCCCAGACAGGTGTGACATCACCCAGGGGGGCACTTCCGGTACTCCAAGGAAGTTTCTTGGCTCATGTCTGCCAAGTGCCTATCATTAGTGAAGCCCAATTTCAGAAGCTACAAAAGAGAGGACTGCTTGACCCTGCGCCCAGCTGACAACTTTCCAAGTTCCCCAGTGCTACAACCGACTCTGCAGAAGCAGAATCTTTGGCTCCAAACCACTAATGAGCTCCTTCTAGCTCCAGGTTTAATTAGTTTTCATTGCAATATTAATGATCCTAACAAACCATTTCAACTTTCCTGTTGCACAGCTGGAATTCTTTTATTTGGCATTTGGTCTCTTTATAAGAAAATCCCTCACGCATCCTCCTCCCGGCCGGCCCCATCAAAAGGGAATAAGATCACATTCTTACTTTCCTTATCACTTCGGCCAACCCAGGGACAGTAGCTTTAATAATTTTGAAACTGGGAGCATTAAACACATCACAAACTGCCATACAAATAACGTATAATATAACTCCAGGATTTTAATTACAGTGACGAATATATGTACCAATCTTAAAATCTCTATAGTACCATTAGGCCACATGCATGGACATTATTGGGAGGTTTAAAATTTGCACAAGGTATGTCATTAGTTGATCCAAGACCTTCCAGATCTAGAGTTCTCGCCTGGGACTCAGAATTCATTTGTTGGGCACTTTGAACTACTCAGCCAGAAGCAGCACTGTTTTCATTAGTGACTATGAAAAATGATTAAACATTGCTACCAGTTCATATTGGTTTGTGTTCAAAGTAGGCTTGCTGCATGGCTGAACAACTAGGCATTTGCTACTGGATTCCAATGGTTCTTTATTTTCTCTGCCTTTCCAAAGAAGAGAGAAGCAACAGTAAATCAACACGTGATAGAACTGTTTTCTGCCTGCTCCCAGAAATTCTCCAGCCCAGCCTTAACGGAATTTGATCTGGATTTATATGAGAATGCACTGGATTTTTGCTACAGTGTTCTTCTAGCCAGAGATTTGGATTTGGGTGGACCTGCTGGTTGATGACTGATAGAAACTGAATGAAGACTCCTAGTGGGCCTCTCCAAAGAAAGGCTAGCAGCCTGTGCTTTAAGTTCAAGGACACACAATGAACTCAAGTTCAGCTCAGCCAGCATCAACCACCCAGTGGCTTTGCTACGTGGGGCAGCATTGCTGATCTTGTGGTGAGGGTCCAAGTTCAGAGATGTAGTCAGTGTGACTTGGTCCCAGTGGACTCCAGGGAGGGAATAAAGAACAGGCAGGTAAACTGGCCAGAAATATGGAGCATAAGTAAGTGGAATTTATTCCAAGTATACAAAGGTTTATTTAACATTCAAAAATTAATCAATATAATTCACCATATCAATAGGCTAAAGAAGAAAAATCATATGATCATACTAATTGACACAGGAAAAAATTTGACAAGATATAACACCTATGTATGACAATTAGAAAAGGAAAAATCTCCCAGTAAGCTAGGCATAGGGGATTTCCCAGGTGGCTCAGTGGTAAAGAATTTGCCTGCCAGTGCAGGAGACACAAGAGTCGTGTGTTTGATCCCTGGGTCAGAAAGATCCCCTAAGGAAATGGCAACCCACTCCAGTACTCTTGCCTGGGGAATCCCATGGACCGAGGAGCCTGGCGGCTTACAGTCCATGGAATCGCAGTCAGACAGACTGAGCTATTGAACATGCATGCACACAAGCTAGGACTAGAAAGGGACCACTTCACACAATAAAGAACATTTACAAAAGCCTACGACTGCATACTTAATAGTGAAAAATCAAACAAAGAAAGGCTATCTGCTCTGACCACTCCTCTTCAACATAGTTGAAGTTCTAGCCACTACAATAAGGTAAGAAAAAGAAGCGGCTTACAGATTGAAAATGAAGAAATAGAACTGTCCTTATTTGCAGATGGCTTGGTTGTTTGCATAGAAAATCCCAAGAAATTCACATACACAAAAAAATTAGAAAGAATAAATGGGTTCAGCAAGATTGCAAAATATAAGATGAACATTTGCATTTCTACATATACAAATGAACTCCTTGAAACCAAAATTTAAAACACAATACCATTGGTTATTACTCCAAAAAAAATGAAACATTTAGGTATAAATTTTACAGAACATGTATAGGATCGGTATGCCAAAATTATAAAATGCTGAGGAAAGAAATCAAAGATCTAAATAAGAGTAACATATTATGCTTAGGGGTTGGAAGCCTCAACACAGCAACCTGGATTCTAGCCTCAGCTAGATCCATCTTGTTTGGACCCAGTGCCTGGTCTCTCTCTCCCCGCGTGCATGTGTGCTAAGTCGCTCAGTCATGTCTGACTCTTTGCAACCCAAAGGACTGTAGCCCGCCAGGCTCCTCTGTCCATGGGATTCTCCAGGCAAGAATACTGGAGTGGGTTGCCATGCCTTTCTCCACTCTCCATGCCTGATCCTTATTTCTTTACTTTTGTACCAATGTCATAAAGGGGACCCATCTACTAAGAAGCACTGGAGGATGTGGCAGGCTTCCCTGCCCAAGGCATTCAGTCAGCCCAAGGGAAACCTTTGCTAGGGGTTTTAGGTTAAGTGGTCCCAGTAGAGACCAAGTTAAAGGGCTGATGTAGGTAGTTGTATTGGGGAGGGATCCCAGGGATGTGAAGTGTAGAATCAGAGAAGACAGCAGGGAAAACATGAGAGGTAACTCAAGGATGCACTATGGGTTACCCCCTGCTAAGGAGGACTGGTTCTCCACCTAACCAGAAACTTCTGAAGAACATTTTGAAATGCCTTTCAGAATTGTCCTCCTGGGACTCAGGTGGAGAATAGCTCATCTCCCTCCACAGGTCAAGGATGGTCCTGGCTACACAGACTCCTACACTTTGGGACCACACCTGTGTGAGTGCTCGGTGGATCCCCATGGATGTTGCCACATGTGCTGGTCTCAGGAAGTCTGAGACAAGAAGTAAGAGGCATGTGTGTGGAGTCCAGGAGAAGGGATAAGGGTGGTTCTTGTAGAGCGTGTTTGTCACCTGTGGAGGTGGCAGTAACTAGAATGAGAATTGTGGACAAACAGATTGGTGAGGTGCTCAAAAGGTGTCCAGCAGTGTGGAAGGTGGAGGAGTATGGCCTGGAAGTTGTCGACAGCCAAGCCCTCGTCCTTGCACAGCCCAAGGCCTCTGGAGGGCAGCCAGCGGCAGACCTGTGTCTCTGGCTAGTGAAGCACCCTCCTGTCCTCTTGACGCACCCACACTTCCCTTATCTCACGGCAGCATGATTGCTCATCTTATCTGACATCCCCCAGGCTGTTAACTCTGTGACAGAAAGAGCTCCCACTTAGACTAGACCACATAGTCATCCTCTGTGCTCTGCATGGAGTCACTCACAAAAGCTTCACAGCTAAGAAAGCAAGGCCCAGAGAAGTGCAGTGATCTACCCAAGATCACACAGGCAGTTCAGTCCCAAACACTGGCTCCAGAGCTTGCGCTCTGGACCATGACCTTTCTCTTCCCATGGGAGTGCAGTCTGAGGATGCGATGTCCACTGCAAGGTTCCAGAAGAGGCTCAGTGCCGTGTGGTGTGGTTGTGGGAAGTTCAAGGTGCCAGAGGAACACAGAGAAGGACAATGGGGGTCATGGGGAGGTTAAGGGAAGGGAGGGGAGGAGGGAAGAGATAACGAGAAGAGGGAGAGTAAAGAGTGATGCAGAGAAAGGAGAGATTCTGAGGGACAGGAGGCAGGGAGGGGCCTGCAGCTTGAGCAGGGCTCATGGGCGCTAGAACAGGGCGTGAAAGAGGAGCGGTGATCCCTGAGGCTGCCATGTGGGCAGGGCTGATGCAGAGGGGCTCCGATCCAGGCTCCAGCAAGGGTGAGAAATCATCAACACGTTGTGGCTGGGAATGTGACAAAAACAGAGCTTCCCTGGCGTCAGCAGCTGTGTGAAGTGGGCCTAGAGCAGGCAGCCTGGGGCAGCGAGGGTGCTCGGGAAACTGCTGCAGGCACCCAGGGGAGCAAAGGTATGGCCCAAGCCTGGGCACACAAGGTCAAGACAGCGTAGGACTAGGAGCCAGGGAGAGAGGAGGCAGGAGGTAGTGGAAGGTCCCAGCTTCTGCACACAGTGGGTGGTGGGCTTCCCAACCCCAAATCCAAAGAAACATTTAATGGATGCCTACTACGTGCCAGGCCCTTGAGATAGAATCTAGGTTTGTAATTACAACTGTGTTTCCAGATGGGTTTGTCCCTCCTCATTTTACCCAGGAGGAAGCCTTGAGAAGTTCCCGTGGGTGGTAAGCAATGGCAGGGCCAGACCCAAGGAGTCTGTGGGACTCCAGAGTCCGTGTTCTTTTCATGCACCATGAAATTACACTCAGGTCATTTCACTCAGCAAAGAGCATGAAACTGTGACAGCTGACCAGGCTCTGTGAGTGTCATAGTGGCCGAGAGCCAAGCTACAAATCACGCCACGTCACCACAAAAGCCAAAATAACCAGCGCCTATGTGTGGTCTGCTTACTCCAGCTGTCTTAGCTCGACCGGATCTATTGACGATTCACTAATCCAGCCAATAGCTGGGTGCTGACCCACACACTCAGCCGAGCCGGAGACAACACGAATCTGTTCCTGAGCCCTCGGCTTTGCCGGGGAGAGTCCATCATTAAAGTCTCCTTCCGAAGCAGCAGGATTTACCTGGTCTGGCCACAGGGGAGCCCTGGACAGCAGAGCCAAAGACACCCCAAAAGTCTGCATCTCTCTGTAACAAGTCCCTTTTCTCAGGCTTACTCGTTTGACCCACCTGTCGATAACCATCTCAGTAAATTTCATTCGTGACAATGAGCTGTAGTGGCTGAATGCTGGCTCCTAAAAGATATGTCTGTGTCTTAATCCTGAAACCTATGAATGTGGCCTTATTTAGAAAAATGGTTCCTACAGGTGGAATTAAGGATTTAGTGCTAAGTAGAAAGTTTGGTAGCCCCTAAATCCAATGACAAATGTCCTTTATAAGAGAAAGAGACATTTGAGACAGAGAGAAGTGGGCAATGCAACCACATGTGTTGAAGAGATGTGTCCACAAACCAAGGAATGAAAGGGGCACTAGAAGCTAGAAGAGACAGGGAAGAACCCTCCCCTAGAGCCTTCAGATAGAGCTACCCTGCCGACCCCTTGATTTCAGACTTCTGGCCTCCAGAACTGTGAGACAATGAATGTCTGTTGTTTAAGCCACCTTGTATGTGGTCATTTGTTTGGGCAGCCACAGGAAAGTAGCCTCTGACTGTCTACTGTGTGTTGCTATTTGCAGGAAAATCTGTGATCTCATCCTTCAGGCCCATGAGCCCGCCGGGTCCTGCTCTGCCCTTGGCTGGAAAGGGAATCCCGAGGTTGCATCTGCCTCTTGGGTGTGGAGCTCTGGGCTGGAGCAGGATGAGAAATGGGCCTATTTATAAATGAACAGAGCCAGAGGGCAGGAGCCGGGTCAGCCGAGGGCTTCACCAAGGTCACAGACCCAGTCCCTCGGGATGGGGGCATTGCAGAGAAGGGCCAGGCTCCAGAGGAAGCAGGGGGCGGGAGCGCTCGGGCCTCTCTGAGCGGTGGGGCCGTGGTCCATTTCTGAACAGCCTAACAGGAATGTCCAGCTGGCTTCCAAGTCAGATCTGGTGTCTCGGGCGAAGGGCAGGCCCAGCTGGGTGGGAGTGGATTCTTTCCCACTGCCTCATTGCCGCTCCGAGAAAGGAAGTGTGAGTGCCCGGGGCAGGCGCCCTGCACGCAGCCCATGACTGTCTGTGGGCGGTTGTGTCCTCCACGCTCCTGCCGCTCAAGGAGGATGCTGCCATGGTGAGTAAGCCTCCGTGCTCCCCTTGCTTCTCGCTGTAAAGAGCACTCTCTCAGCAGGGCCAGGTTGGAGTGACTTAACCGGGTGATATTTCAGCCCCAGGCTGTCTCATGGAGGGCAGGAAGTTGGGCAGAAGTGCCAAGGATGTGGGTGGATAGGGACTCTGCTGATTAGTGGCTGAGTGGGACCAGGGTCTATTCCCAGCGTGATTGGTGCTGGGCAGAGTTGTCCAGAGGAAGTCATAGCACACAGGCTGCCTTACCTGGCCCCTCCCACAGGCCTGGGCCTGAGAGATGCTCAGCTCCATGGCACCAGGAGTTTTAAAAGCTAGCAGAAGGCTTTCCTCTACAGCAGGAACAGCTTCTGATCTAGCTAGGATGCCTACCTCAGTCACATCTGTGACCATATCATGTCTCTTGAGTCTTGTATGTCTTTAAGCACTTCTCCCTGTAACAGTAAATTTCTGAGTAGCTATCGTAGGAAGGCGAATGGGGCCAGATTTTTCACCTGCTTATGTTCTGAGCCACAAGCTTCAGGAAGCATTGAATCTCAGCTGCATCTTCTTCTTGCTGTGTTATCCTGGACAAGTCACTTAACCTCTCTGAGCCTCATCTCCTAGTCTGTAATGTGGGGATAGCCCAGCCTACTTTGCTGAACTGCTGGCGAGGTTAGATGAGACAGTATGTGTGATGCTCCCATCTCCATCCACAGAGCCTGGGCTCATTTCCCAGGACTTTGGACATCTTTTGTTTAACCTTTCCCCTTGAGAAAGTCTGTTAGAGCTTCAGAGTCCCCATCCACTCCAGCTGGGCACCCGGGCACATGGAATAATCAGCACAGCCCCATGCTGTCATGGGGACATTCATGCAACCCATGAGGGACTTATAGGGCTCAGGTACCTGCAGCCCACAGACTCCTCCTCTACCCTCCTCCCCTGACTCTGGGCTCTGGCCCAGCTGCTCATGGTCAGAACATTCAGATTCCAAGCCTGAAACCAAACCTGTATCCTTGTCATTCACTTGTCAAGCCCTGTCTTTCCTGCAGAAGCCTGCTTATGACCTTCTCAGGGTTAAGCTTATACTAAAGTAGAAACAGAACCAGCATGTGGTAGGGATTGTCTGTGGAAAAGGACTCACTGCCTCCACTGCGGAAGCAAGGGGTGCTGGTCCCTGCTGCTGATGTGACCTTGGACAAGTCATTTTTGACTTTCAGTTTCCTCATCTTTAAAATGGGTCTGTGCTGTGCTTAGTCACTCAGTTGTGTCCGACTCTTTGCAAGCCCATGGACTGTAGCCTGTCAGGCTCCTCTATCCATGGGGATTCTCCAGGCAAGAATACTGGAGTGGGTTACCGTGCCCTCCTCCAGGGGATCTTCCTAACCCAGGGATCGAACCCAGGTCTCCCGCACTGCAGGCGAATTCTTTACCATCTGAGCCACCAGAGAAGCCCTGAAATGGGTATAATTTTATCTAAGTCTCAGAATGACTGTAGGTTGATCGTCAACCACCTGGCCTTGGCCCCTGTCACGTATGAGGTGCTCCCCCTCCTCTTGCCATGAGCCCCAATTTGCATGAGTAGGCTCAGTCCCCAGATACAGAAGCAGGCTGGCTCAGGGAGGGCCCAAGACTCAGGAGACCCAAGGAATAATAAGGGGCGTGACCTCCCCTTCCTGGATGCTGAGAGTCCTCGCAGAGGCTCACCAGAGGGACCTTGCCCCCAAGAGGGGGATTACTAGGGCGAATACTCAGGCCCACAGCAGGAAATGGGGATGAGGCAACTCAGGACCCCTGCGAGGAGCCTTCTCTGATTTCATATCCATTCCCAGGAAACCCACAAACCGTTCTTTTCTGTTAATCAGATTTGCAAAGCCGAGGACAACAAGGCAACATCACCCTTAGGAAACTCACTTGAGCCTCTTAGCTGCTCTGGCCACAAGGGGAGGTCAAGGTTGCTGTGGGAGGTTGTGTCCCCCAGACTCCAGTGAGGGGGCAGGGCAGACCTGCTTGAGGGTCTTCTCAGGAAAGGCGAGAAGCTGAGGGTGGTTGCCTGGATCCATCAGTGCTGCTGAAACCTGTAGCATCTGATGGAGTGGATGCTGGGTTCAGACAGCAGGAGACCCTGAGGGCAGAGGGCCGACACCTGCCATACTGCGGTGTCGGCTCCCTTCTCTCCCACCCGACTGGTAGGGACGGGTCGGAGGATGGGGTCTGCGGGGCCTGTCTTCAGCAGTGACTGGGCCTGGAAAATACAGACAGGAGAAAGCCATTGTCATCAGACAAAGAGGTCATTAAAACCAAAAGTTTAAAATATGACTCCCATGTATATAAAAAGATGTTCGGATGAATTAAATGTATTTAGGCCAAACGCCTGGGACAGAATCCCAGCTCCACTACCTGGGGGCCCTGTGACCCTGGGCCAAGAGCTGGACTTCTTTAAGCCCTGGTTCCCTGGCTGCTGTGGACTGAATGGTGACCCCCAAAAGATATGTCAATATCCTAACCCCAGAACTTGTGAATGTTACTTTAGTTGGGAAGAATCTCTGCAGATATAATGAAGTTAAGAATCTAGAGATGAGGAGATCATCTTAATTATCCAGGGGAGCCCTAAATCCAGTGACAAAGTCTCTGACAAGTCTCCTTTGAGAAGCACTCAGAGGAGACAGACAGACATACAGAAAAGAGAAGGCCATGTGAAAACAGAAGCAGAGATTGGAGGGATGCGGCCACAAGCCCAGAAACACATGGAGCCGCCAGAGGCTGGACAGGCACTTGAAGCAGCTCAGCCCTGCCAGCACCTTGAGCTCAGATTTCTGCCCTCCAGAACTGTGAGAGAATAAATATCTATTAACCCTCTGTCACCGCTAGCTTGTTACAGTGACCACAGGAATTATTCTTCAAAGAAAGAATGTAAAGATCTAACAGAGGATCAATATAGATCATGTGCAGTTTTACATACAATAAGAATTATATGCAGTCACGCAAAGAAGTTGTGGACAGTCATTAAGGGTGAAGCTGGTGTTGGGAATATCAAGCCAGAGAAGCAGAATACCAGAATATTAATTTGTAAATGTTTAGGAATCGAGTTTTGTTTTTAAAGTATGCCAAAAAAGGGAAAATAACGCTGATCATCTCCAGGCCATATTATACCATTTCCTTTCTTTTCTTCTTTGCTATTTTCTGTATTTTCCAAATTTCCTCTCAATGAGTACATGCAGGGTGCTGTGCTGAGTCACTTCAGTCGTATCTGACTCTTTGTCACACTGTGACCTGTAGCCCACCAGGCTCCTCTGTCCATGGGATTCTCCAGGCAAGAATATTGGAGTGGGTTGCCATTTCCTTCAGGGGATCTTCCCAGCCCAGGGTTGGAACCCACATCCCTTAAGTCTCCTGCCTTGAAAAGCAGCTTCTTTACCATTAGTGCCACCCGGAAAGCCCCTCAATGAATATAACTTTTACTGTCAGAAAATAAAGAGCCATTCTAAAATTTTCTTCTGCAAATGTTACTTAGTTGTGCAAGAGCCCCCAAAGGCCCACTTTCTTTCCACCTATAATCTCATGAAAACCTTACAACAGCCCCACCATAAACTCACCTGTGATTCTGTTTTGTAGGTGAGAAAACTATCCTTCAAGAGGTAAATAGTGACTGCAGAGCCAGCCTATGGCCAGAGTTGGGAAAGGAACACAGTCTACCTGTCTTCTGAGCCTTGTGTGAGAAGCCACACTTCCCTAACCCATAGAGACAGCCACTGCTCTGCCCTCACCTTCCTCTCGTGACCACAACCAGGATCTGGCCTGTCCTTCAAGTCAGAATGACTGATCAAAGTCTCAAGTGCCCTCCAGGCAGAGATAAATAACAGAGAGCTAGATCCTGGGATTCTGGTTTCGTATTTTTAAATGGAAGGAGAGATAAATCATTTCTGCTAACTGTTTTTACCTGGCTGCAGGAAATGATGCATCACCATCTTTTAAAAGAAAATTAAGCCTTTAATTCCATGGCACATGTAATAAAATGATACTTCAGCTCTCTGCCTTGAATATATGGCCCGTCGTGTCCTAATTTACTATTTCAATGCTGCCTGAAATGTTCTGAAGTTATTAATGTGGCAATATATTCAAGCACCAAACCTGGCCTTCAAATGCTGTTCAAGCGCTCAATTAACACAATGGATGGCCAGGCGGGAGCCAAAGGGGTCATATCAAGAGGTAGGCCATGCGGGTGGGGTGCACAGCTGACCCTGCCATAGAGGGCTGCTGTGAGCCAGAGCCCCATTCTCTTCCTCTGGAAGGTGGAGATTATGGTGCATCATTCACAGGTGTAAGATGCCAGGTACAGATCCGTACCTGGGTCCCCAGCTGCACCCAATGCCCCCAATGCCTCTCTCTTTATTCTGATTCTCTCGTGGTCCACAGGAGAGCTGTGATGCTTCCACACGCATACCAATGCTTAGCATGTGTGCACAAGTTCACACGTGGGGCAATTCATCCCAAGACTGAGCAGACACCTCCCATTGTGCTTAGAAGAGCAGGCCTTTATGACCAGGGAACTGCCCAATGATCCATGCAAAGATATACTGAGGTGAAGTTTCAATGTAAGATAAAGGACAGGGGCCTGGGGGCTTCGAGGCCCATGCTCTTCACCTTGTATACCTCTCTCCTCTCCTGTGAGCATGTGACGCTGACAGGGAGACCATGGGCTAATGTCAGCTGCGCTCACGAGCCCTCCCCGCTGGCACATGGAACAGCCGCTGCACACGCGCGTCTAGATGGGGCCACTTGAATGAGAGCTCTCTTGTTCTGCAGAAACTCCCAGATGGGCTCAAAGACGCTTGCTGCTGGGGTCTCTGGGGTCAGGGGCTTCAGGTCTTTCAGTGGGCCTCTCAGCAGGAGCGCCGGGTCCCCTGGGAGGTTCAGTGCAGCCCCACATCCTCTCCAGGGTAAATCCCATCTGTTTCAGAGACAGAGAGTTGGGACAGTTTATTCAGCTTTTAGCAAACTCATAAGGGGAATAATTGCAACCCTATGTCTAGAGGGGAAAATATACATGAAATTCTCCAGTGTGGACCAGATCCCTCAGCAGTGGGCAAAAACCAAGCTCCCTCTGATACCCAGAGCTGGAGGCCTGAGGGAGAGATGGCAGCTATAGCTGAGACTAATTTTCTGGAGGAATCAGGATGCTGGGGCAATCAGACAAGTGAGTTGAGCAAATTATTTAGACAACAGTAGCACCTCTCTTGGGCTTCCCTGGTGCCTCAGACAGTAAAGAATCCACCTGCAATGCAGGAGACCTGGGTTCAATCCCTGAGTTGGGAAGATCCCCTGGAGGAGGCCATGGCAACCCACTCCAGTATTCTTGCCTGGAGAATCCCCATGGACAGAGGAGCCTGACAGGCTACAGTCCATGGGGTCGCAGAGTTGGACACAGTTGAACGAGTAAGAACAACATAGCACAGGACCTCTGTCTTGTAAGATTGCTGTGATTGTTAAAATGAACCAATAATAGCGATCAGTCACACAGACACGCTCACTACCTGTTAGCTGTGGAAACCAGCCCACCACATATTGGCTACCTAAAACTTAAGCTGCTCCATTTGTGGCAGACAGTGTGAGTGAGCACTTGATGCCGGGAGTCCTGCCGGGGTCTCCTCTTCCTCATCACTCGTATCCAAGTGCCCAGAGCCAAATTCTACCCCAAATAATCTCCCCGCTCTCCTCTCTTCTCTGACCTTCTAGGCCACCTACTCCCCTCTGAACACCTACAATGTCCTTCGACGGGCCCTGCCCCCATCACATCCTACAACATTCCATTTTCCATGCTGCAGTCAGAGAAATCTTTTTTAAATGTATTTATTTTTTCATTGAAGTATAGTTGATGTATAATATTACATAAGTTAAAGGTGTACAATAAAATAATTCACAATTTTTAAAGGTTATACTCTATTTATAGTTACTATAAAATACTGGCTGCATTCCCCATGTTATACAATACATCCTTATAGCTTATTTTACACCTCAGTTTGCACCTCTTAATCCTCTACCCTTACGTTGCCCCGCCTCCCTTCCCTCTCACCACTGTAACCACTAGTCTATTCTCTATGCCTGTGAGTCTCCTTTTTTTGTTATATTCACCAGTTTATTTATTTTAAAAAATTTATTTATTTATTTATTTAAAAAAATACATTTTTTAGATCCTACATATAAGTGGTACCATACAGTGTTTGTCTTTTTCTGTCTGACTTGTCTCACTTAGCATAGTACCCTCCAAGTCCATTCATGTTGCTGCAAATGGTAAAATTTCATTTTTTATTGCTGAGTAGTATTCCATTATATGTATGTATGTGTGTGTGTGTGTGTATATATATATATATATATATGCCACTTCTTCTTTATCCATTCATCTGTTGATGGACACTTACCTTGCTTCCATATCTTAGCAACTGTAAATAATGCTGCTATGAAAGCTTCATCAAATGTTTATCAGATCCTATTGGCCCTGTGACTAAACCCACAATTGGCTTTCTATAACACTGAATAAAATGCAAACTCCATGTCCCCGGCCATCAAGGCTCCACATGGCCTGGTCCTGTCTGTTCTCTACTCTCATCTAGAAATCCCCACCCACAAGTCCCAAGTGTAAGTTCCATAAAAGCAGAGATCCTATCTGTTCACAGCTGTATCCCATTGCCTGGCCCATGGTATCTACAAAACAAATGCTTCTAGAATAAATGAAGGATTAAAAGTCAGACAAACTAACTATAGTGCATTGTACCAGTGGACAGGGGGAAATAGACACTAATAAAAATAAACCCCTTCAGTTAAGCAGATTTCAATCCCTCCTCCTAAACTGGGAGCCTGTGGAGCTCAGAAGGCTGGAGAAAAAGTTCGAACACACCCAGCCTGTATCTTCAAGGGGCCAAGACAGCCTTGGAAGAAAGTGACCCTACAGGGACCACTGTATTCAGCTGCACAGGCTAAGGATGGCACAGATCCAGGGATGACACTGATATAGAATGATGCTCCTAGGGTTTTCAGATGGATCAGTGCAGCAGTCCTGGACCCCCTAACCTGCTCCATCAGGATTGAGCGTCCTTTGAGTTCCTTCCCTCAGCCCTGCCCCTCTGTCCTCAGTTGGCTTCCTCCTTAAGAATTCGCAGACCAATAAACCAGAGAACAATACAAATGATGTCCCTGGGTGAAAAGGGAGGATGGAATATCAGATGTGTATCTTCCTGTCTCTGCTGCATCCTGTCTGTGTGTCCTTGAACTCATCATTTTTTGGAGCTTCAAGCTCCTGGCACACAGAGATGCTCAGAACAATTTGTCTGGGCCGAACCAGATACCTGCATGGCAGGGCTAATGGAGAGATGGCAAAGCCTGTATCGTGTGGCAGAGTCTAGTTCCACCAGTGTGAGGAGCTTCAACAGAGAGCACTTTCTTGTTTTCCTTTATTTGCTATAACAGCGAGCATAAGTTTACCGTGACTCTTTCCTACACATGAGACCACTGTGGCTCAGAGGTTCAGTGGTTGCCCAAGTGCCCCCACTGCTGGTGATGAAACAGTGACTTACCCTGGCCCTAAGGACGGGCCCAAAAGCTCCTGTGAGGCAGCCGTGTTCCCAAGGCCACTGGGCATAGGAGCCCAAGACTCTGATCTTGAGGACTCAGCTTGCTGTCATGCTCAGGTCTGCAGGTCCAGGCTCTCTCTACCCCCATCCTACTTCCCCTGCCTTCTAGTCGGCCCTATGTGGTCTGTCCCTGGGTCTACAATTTAAGGGGAGGAGGATAGGACTGCTGAAAACAAAATCCCTGCCCCCTATAACTAAGTTTAACTGAGAAGTTCCAGTCTGAAAACTTTGGACACACTGCTGACAGTCCCGATGACAGCCCAGCTGGGAGGGCGGCTATATTTAGCCACATGCTTGACCTGCCGTGTTATCGGGAGCAGAACCAAAAGGTTGGGGAGGGAGGTAGCAGAGAGAGCCTCCACCCCGTACCACCCCAGCCGTGCAGCCTTAATGACCTGCTCAGCAGAGTTTCCTCTTTCTGAACACATGTTCTCCCCAATGTTGGGGAGATTTGTGGCTTGCCCAGTGCTTTGGGCCTGGAGGTAGAGGCCGAAAGCAATCAGCTCTGTTGGTAGCAGGAGTAATTTCTGCACAAGGTAGTTAAGAAGCATGTTGGTTGTGGGTTACAAAGCCAAGCTTTCCTCCTGCATCCCTGGCTGCCTGCAACGATAGGAAGAAGTCCATGCAAACAGTGCATGGGCACTGGGAAGGGGAACTGAACCGTCGGCAGGTGAATCTTCATCCCAGATAATGATGCTTCCCACCTCATGGAGCTTTTGAAAAGAGCAAATGAAGCAAAACATGAAAAGTATACAGCACAATAAGCACTATGCCTCTCTCCCCTCTTCCCTTGATCCTCACAACCCAACAAGGTAAGACTCAGCTGATGTAACCCCATTCTACAGATGAAGAAACTGAATGCAACAGTCAGAGAAGGTGATTTGCCTAAATGCTCAATGGGGGATTCAGCAGTAGTGTGTTTCAGACACATTGCTACTTCCCATCTCTGACTTTGACCTGTGTGTTCAATGGTCCAAGGAAATCAAGGTTGGGGGCAGGTGTGACGGTGCTAATTTCCCAGAAGCAGTCTTACCTCTGCTCTTTGAAGTGTCACAAAATTGGCTGGAAGCTGCTCCCGTCAGCAGCACTGCACGAGGCTGCTGAAAGCACTTTTAGCACCTGATTAAAAAGGAGCCTTACTTTCCTGAGCCATTACCAGGCTCGACTCTCATGATCTCATCCCAAAGACAAGGAAGAAAAATGATGGAAGGCTGGCCTCAAGACACGCACCCCACAGAACACTAAATGGCCTGGCCTCGCCCATGTGTGGGGTATGCCAGGCCCAGCGTGGGCAGCATAGGCCAGAGCTGCAGGGAGGCAACCAGAGCTCGCCACAGGGGTGGGCGCTGTCCTTGCCAGCTCCCGTGGAATCACTGCACTGGCCTGCATCCGGCTGTGACCTGACTCCTGGGGGATCTGGGAATGAAGCAGCAGGAAGAAAGGAACTAGCCTTTCTTGAAGTTCTCCTGTGGGGAGGTTATCCCTTTTATATCTCCAAACAGCTGTTCCTGGGAGCCTTCTAGTCTCGACATATATATTAAAGAAAGCAGAGACGTGGGAGGTAACTTCATGCCCAAAAGCACACAGCCAATAGTTTAGAGAAAAAATGGATTCAAACCCATGCAGAGCTCTAAACAGCCCCCTGCATTATACCGTGCTGTCTCGTAGCATCGTGGGGCTGCCTTAAAGAGTAGCTTAGACCCTGTGCTCACCTAGGCTTTCTCTCTCTGGTCCCAGTGCGGGTAATGGGAAGGTTGTGCCTCACCCTGTGCGTGCTGAAAACTCCTGCCCCATTTGTCCTGTAATTGTGTCATCCCAAGGGCACTGTACACTTGGTCTGTTATAACCAAGGTCGTCTCTTACAGCCCATAGTAGGAAGGAGCCATAAAAAGGAAATACCCAATGCTGCCAAAGATGTGGTCAAACAGGCAGGCTTACTCATCACTGGTAGCAGTGGAAAGCAGTTTGGCAAGATGTATGTGTCCAGGGCTTGATAATGTGAATCTCTTCAATCCAATAATCACATATTTGCAAATACATCTTGAGACAATAAATCCAAATAAAAAAATCTTACCTATAAACATCTTCATTGTAGCATTTCCTAAGGAGCCAAATACATTGAAATTCCATAATTTGGAATATTAAGCCATTTAAAATAATATTTCATCTTGGATTGCAAGGACTACATTGTCAAAATGGCCATACAACCCAAAGCAATCTATAGGTTTTATGTAGTCCCTATCAAACTACCCATGACATCTTTCACAGAACTGGAATAAATAACTCTAAAAACTATATGGAGTCACAAAAGATCCCGAATTGCCAAAGCAATCCTGAGGAAAATGAACAAAGCCAGAGACATAATCTTCCCAGACTTCAGAAAATACTGCAAATCTATAGTAATCAAAACAATGTGCTATTGACACAAAAACAGGCATATGGATCAATGGAACAGAATAGAAAGCCCAAAAATAAACCCACATACCTACGGTCAATTAATCTTCAACAGAGGAGGCAAAAATAAAAAATGGAGAAAAGACAATATTTTCGCCAAGTGGCTTGGGAAGGCTGGATAGCTACATATACATCAATGAAGTCAGAACACCATACACAACACACACAAAAATAAACTCAAAATGGCTTAAAGACTCAAATATAAGACAGGACACTATAAACTCCTAGAAGAGAACTTAGGTCAACATTCTCTGACATAAATAATAGCAATGCTTTCTTAGGTCGGTCTCCCAAAGCAATAGAAATAAAAAGCAAAAATAAACAAGTGGGACCTAATCAAACATAAATGTTTGTACAGTAAAGGAAACCATAAATAAGATGAAAAAACAATCTATGGGCTGAGAGAAGATATTCACAAATGATGTGACTGAACAAATATACAAACAGCTCGTACAACTCAAATACAAATAAACCAACAAATAAAAAATCAAATTGAAAAAAAGAGCAGAAGACTTAAATAGACATTTTTCCAAAGAAGACATACAGATGGCAAACACATGAAAAGATGCTCAGCATCACTAATTATTAGAGAAATGCAAATTAAAACTACAGTGAGGTATCACCTTACACACCAGTCAGAATGGCCCTCATTAAAAAGTCCACAAGCAATAAATGCTGGAGAGGATGTGGTGAAAAGGGAACCCTGCGACACTATTGGTGGGAATGTAAATTGGTGCAGCCACTATAGAAAACAGTATGGATGTTCCTTAAAAAATTAAAGTTAGCATATGATCCAGCAATCCCCCTTCTGGGCGTACATCTGGGGAAAAACTCTAATTTGAAAAGATACGTGCACCCCAATTATATGGGCAACACTATTTACAATAGCCAAGAAATGGAAGCAACCTAAATGTCCATCAACAGATAAATGGATAAAGAAGATGTGGTACATATATTCAGTGGAATCCTACTCAGCCATAAAAAAAACAATGAAATAATGCCATTTCAGCAACATGGACAGACCTAGAGATTATCATGTTAAGTGAAGTAAGTCGAACAGAGACAAGTATCAAATGATACCACTTGTAGTTGGAATCTAAAATATGATACAAATGGTCTTATTTTCAAAACAGAAACAGACTCACAGACATAGAAAACAAACTGTGGTTACCAAAGGGAGAAGGGGAGGAAGGATAAATTAGGAGTTTGGGATTAGCTGATACAAACTACTATTTATAAAATATAATATACAAGCAACAATGTCCTACCATATAACACAGTTAACTATATTCAGAATCTTGCAATAACCTAAATCAAATATAATCTGAGAAAGAACTCATATGTATCACATAATCACTTTGCTGTACACCAGAATCTAACACAATATTGTGAATCAATGATGCTTCAATAAAAAATGTTTCAGAAGAATTCATGACATGGAAATAAATGCTTTTGTTACAAAGTTTAATGGCAAAAAAAAGTTAAGAAATTGTCCAGATGCTGTGATCACAACTATGTAAAAAAAAAAAAGTGAATGAATAAATAGTACATGGGACTTATGGGTAGAAGGTGGTTTTGGCTTTTGTTGTTAACAGACTTTATTTTTAAGAGCAGTTTTCTTTCAGTTCATACCAAGATTGAGTAAAAGGTCTAGGAATCTCCCATATACCCCTACCCAACACAGGCACAGCTCCCCCAAGTCAACCTCTCTGGGTGGGTTTTTTTCCTACTTTCTTTCCCCGACTCCTAAATTGTCAGATTGTCTCTAATGAGAAAAATAAATTCTATTAGGAAGGAAGGAAATACAAGAGGAAGTGAGGGCAGGAGGAAAGGCAAGAAGGAGGAGCCCTCATCCCAAAGGGAGAATGCTGACGGCTTCTTAGCCCTTTTAATTTCCAATACACCTTTTAATTGCACCGGCTGTTGGAATTCCTCACCATTTTAAGTTTGTGACAACATTTCCCCTTTCCACATACTGCTCACAGACCATTTTAATGCTTTCTCATCCCCAAAAACATTCCTCAAACACTAAATTCAAGCCAGCCTCTGATGGATGCCTCCTCAGCTCATTCTCTGCCTCCTTGCACCTTAGGCAACTTTTCCTGTAGAAGCTGAGCACCCCATGACCAGCAGCCTGGGAGCCTGGGCAAAGATTCTCTGGCTTTACCACATACACTCCCATATACACATACACACACTCCTCCCTGGTAATGGGGAAAATACAACTTGCAATTCCCACTTCCTGCCAGCAAGGGGCAAAATGCTGAGCCTGGGTGGTGGTCAGGCCCAAGTGTGCATCTCAGCGTCTCCAGTACCCAGAACTATAGAGGCACAGGCATTGAAGAGTGAGCGGATGCCTCTGTAAGCCCATTTTCTGGGCACTCTTTGAACTTTAAATTGAGACTAGATTTTTCCAGGCAGTGATGGTGGAGTTTGTTAGTCACTCAGTTGTGTTCAACTCTTTGCAACCCCTTGAACTGTAACCCACCAAGCTTCTCTGTCCATGGAATTTTCCAGGCAAGAACAATGGTGTGGGCATCCATTCCCTTCTCCAGAGGATCTTCCTGACCCAGGGATCAAACCCGGGTCTCCTGTATTGCAGGCAGATTCTTCACCATCTGAGCCACCAGGGAAGCCCTTGGTCATAGAAGTTCATGTATCAATGCCAGGCATACATTTACAGTGGTGTTTCATTCATTGACCCCTTAGTGCTTTTATTCATTTATTTACTCTTTCACTCTGCAAATAATGCTCAGGCACAGAGTCCAGGTAGAAGCCAGAGATCCCAGCCTATAAGCTCTATCTTGGCCAGCTCACAACCTAGCAGGTCCTTTCAGGGAGAAGCGGCCCCGTGTGGGGAAAGACAGAAGAAGATGGAAAGGGGGAACCAGGGAGACGAGAAGCCCGGACTTTTCATAGGCTGTTCTGGAGCAGTGGGACTGCACAGATGGAGGAAGCTCCCTGTGGGACCTTGTCTGGGGACTGACTTCCAGGAGGCCTGAGGCTGTGTTTGCTTCCCTGGGCGGCCCCCATGCTGGCACAGAGACCCAGCCTCAGGTGGCTTGTGAGCTGTCAGTGTGTGTGTGTGAGCGCTCAGTCGCTTCAGCTGTGTCCAACCCTTTGCGACCCCATGGACTATAGCCTGCCAGGCTCCTCTGTCCATGAAATTCTCCAGTCAAGAATACTGGAGTGGGTTGCCATGTTCTCCTCCAGGGGATCTTCCTGACCCAGGGATTGAACCAGTGTCTCCTGCATTGCAGTCAGATTCTTTACCCAGTGAGCCACCTGGGAAGCCCTGACCTGTCAGACCAGGGGCTAATTTTACAAGAAGTACAAAAGAACAACAGTCTGGGCCTGGGGGTGAGTTACAAATGCAGAGGAAGTTGCCCACACCTATTGCCCCAGGGGCACCCAGAGGAGGCCACAGCCCTGCTTACTGCTGGGTTCTGAGATGCCTCGTTTGGGGTGGACAGCTCCTCTGCACACACACCCATCTCTTTTCTAAGCCAGCGATGGATTGTTTTCATTTCATTCCAATTGAACTGCGAGACTAAACTGGGCCCAATTTCTGATCAGCATCATTTCTCTCAGGCTTGCTCAGGGAAGACAAAATCCATTAAACTCCCGCCTGCTCCCCTATGAGAAGCGCTGAGCTCCCTGTGGCAGCACGATGGCAGCTCTGGAGGAGAGAGACTCATTTTATGTGGATCAGTGACTGGCTTATTGTAGGTGCTTAATAAATATTCAATCATAACAATCTTAATTACTGGATTACATCATGTCTGTCTTAGGGTAGGATATAAATAAATAATGCCATAATAATAATGAGGCTCTAAAGGAGGGCTGCTCGGTTTGAGTTCCCACTTAGACGCAGGCGGTTTTAATAAATTTGGGTGGATTTCATATTTCATGAAGACATATCTGCTCACAGCAGGTAAATGTTTCTGAAGATAAGCCTTATTTAGTATTAATGCTGGCAGAACACTTCCGAGTTTACGTGTTCTTCAAGGTTTAATTCAGCTCAATGTGACACTCAGTTCTCTGAGTGTTTGAGGGTGTCCAGAGGCAAGGAGGTGGATGGGCAGGGTGTTCAGGGTCCGGCCCCCCAGCTGGCTTTTGGGGAAACATTGAGATGTGTTAGCCATCCCTCTCCAGCACACCCTAAGCCATCCCCTGCTCATAAGGGAATTGCAAACAGTCCTGGCAGGTATGACAATGATGAAGTTAGCTAGCGGACAGCAAAATGGCACATGCCTCGTCTGAAGGGGCAGCCCTGCAAATCCTGCCGTCCAGTGGTGCCTGACCTTCCATTTTAAAAAGAGTCAGAAATGCCACCATCACACCCGGCACCCCAAATCTCCCAGTCTTTAAAGGCTGCTAACCAATCCAAATTACTTTAGAACAAAAGCCTCCTGCAGCCTTTTGGGTCCCCTCTGGCCATAGATTGCACTAGGTGACCCTGAGGTCTGGAGCTGAGAGTAATGGGTGTGCAAGGAAGGGTGTGTGCTGGTTCCTCCAAGGCCAGGAGAGAACCAGAAAGCCCCTGGCAGACTTGTTGGGTGCCCTAGATCTGACCCCAGCTCTGTTATCTGCTGGACTCACCATGTGCCTTCCACAAGTCCCCAAGACCCTGCTACCTCTGCAGGAAAGCGGGAGATGATGAGGCTGCACCCGGAGCCCTCCTCTAAGAGCTGCACAGAGAGCCAACACCCCGTAAAACAGTGGGATAGCCCTCTGCATGCCACTCGTGTCAACAGAACTCCAACTAGTAGATTTCCGGGTGTGTGTGTGTGTGTGCGCTTAGTCGCCCAGTCATGTCCAACTCTTTGCAACCTCATGGGCTGCCAGGCACCTCTGTCCATGGAGATTCTCCAGGCAAGAATACCCATGAAGTTGTGCAAAATCCTCACAGCTCTCTGAATTTGGGCTGCTGGAAGCTTCTGGAAGCAGTAATAGTCTTGGAGGGTTGAGACCCAAATGTCAGATAGTGAACCTGGAGCAGACATGGTGACTTGCAGAACTGCTCATCTCAGAGCGTACAGTCTGGCTCAGTCCCAGCCTCCCAAGGCACCTGAGCCAGCTCTAGTCCCACCATGGGTATCTGCTTCCCCGACTTCTCTCTAAAACTGGACAGGAGGATGTGAGAGAACCACCTGTGGAGGAGCCAAGGGCGGGGAGGGGTCTTAACACCTTGCATTCCCCAAAAGGAAGCCAGAGCTCGGATGGGATTACAGGTACAAAAGCTGGGCAGCCCCCATGGTTGTGAGCATGCCCTCCTCACTCTGAGGGCCCGAGGTGACCCTCTGCAGCAAAAGCAATGCCTAGAAGGGGTTCTTAACACGTGCAAGGGTCCAGAAGCAGATTTTATCCCAGACATGTTATCAAGTCATAGCACTGGCCACTGGAGAATGACCTCCCCCGCCCTTGGGAGAAAGTAGACAGCTCTGGGCTTTCTAGAGAAACTACCCCTGCACTGGGATATTTTTAGTTCCACCATCCCATACATCCATTCCAGGGGTGTTAACATCACCAGTGAAATTAACCACCCACCTTGGCCAATCGAAGGTGGCTCCAGCCGGGGGTGTGGGGCGGGGGAACGGAAAGTGTCTCACTAAAACTCCGGACTCAGATTTCCCTGCAAGTTGGTCCAACCATAATCTCTTGTCAAAAGTAGTAACAGGTTTTCTTCACCTTGTGGCAAATCATCTCAATGAAAATTACACCATCATTTAAAAGAAAATAAAAGGAAAAATCAACACATGCACATATTCTGCTGACAAAGCAATATTTGTTGGTTTTAGGTATCATTTTACCTATCGTTTGGCTATATATTATTTGAGAACTTTTTCCCCTGTAACTACATTTTTACAGTTTTAAAGTTTTTTCCCATGAATATATACACATTTTTACATTAATTATATAAACGCCATCTTTACTTGATTACTTAATGGAAACATGGAATCAAGTGAAGTTGCTCAGTTGTGTCCAACTCTTTGCGACTCCATGGACTGTAACCTACCAGGATCCTCTGTCCATGAGATTTTACAGGCAAGAGTACTGGAGTGGGTTGCTATTTCCTTCTCCAGGGGATCTTCCCAACCAGGGATCGAACCCATGTCTCCGGAATTGCAGGCAGACGCTTTACCATCTGAGCCACCAGGGAAGCCACTGATTACTTAATACTCTTCCATAAATATTTTCTTCTATTTTAATGTGTTAATTTTAAAGTCTAGCCTTAGCCAATCAAACTCTAAAATTGGGCGTTTAGCTGTTTCTGATGCTTTGTGTACCTGCCAATATTTGTAGAGCTGCTGGCCTCACTAAAGCCACTTTATATCAGATAACCCTAAGTGAGGTTACCAGACAGACTGGAGTCTGAGGGACGGGCCAGGCAGGCCCAGGTGCCACCTCCTCGGCCACGTGGTTCTAGGGACAGTCTCAGGTCTCGCCCTGGCTCCCGCAGAGCCTGCCAGTGTCCTCCGGCTCCCTGCTGCGTCTCTCCTCTTCCCAGGAGCTCCCACCTCCCCCTCGGCTCACTGTGACCCTCTCATTTGTTCCTTCCTGCCCCAGGGAATCTTATATTTTCTTAAAATTATGGAATATTTCAAATGTATACACAAGTTCAGAAGACAGTGTAACAAATATCCAACTTCAAAAATCTTGTTTCATATACTCCAACTCATTTCTCCATACACTGCATTACTCAGAAATAAGTCCCAGATGTCATATCATTTCATTCTTAAATATTAGCGTGCATGCGTGCTAAGTCACTTCAGTCATATCCAACTCTTTGCAGCCCTTTGGACTGTAGCCTGCCAGGCTCCTCGGTCCATGGGATTCTCCAGGCAAGAATACTGGAATGGGTTGCCACACCCTCCTCCAGGGGATCTTCATGATCCAGGGATCAAACCGGCATCTCTTATGTCTCCTGCATTGGCAGGCAAGTACTTTACCACTAGTGCTACCAGGGAAGTATTAATGTAGATCTTGCTAAATAATAAAGCTGCTTTTATCAAATACCATTTTCATGTCTAAAACATTAGCAGTAATTCCTGAATAACATCAAATACCCAGGAAGCATTCAGATTACCCAAGTGTCTTATAAATGTTTATTATGGAGGGTGTATTAGAACCAAGATCCAAAGAGCGTCTGAGTATGGCACTTAATCCCTGTGTCTCTCAGGTGTCTTATAATCAATGGCTTCCACCTACTTTGATTTCAATGGCTTATTTGTTAAAGAAATTGGTCACATGTCCTATAGAGTTTTCCATACCCTGGATTTTGCTGATTACTTCTTCATGGTGTCATTTAACAGTTTCCTCTGTCCCTGTTATTCCTATAATCAGGTAGTTAAATCCAGAGGTAGAGACTTGTTCTGATTTAGGTTTGTTTTTGTTTGGCAAGAGCACATCATGGGTGTTGTGTGTTTATATAGGAATCCCTCAGGGATCATTGTCTTGATCATTATTTGTCAGGAGTTTGAAAAATAACATCTTCTAGTTCTACCCTTCCTTCTTTATTGGGGCTTCCCAGGTGGCACTAGTGGTAAAGAATCTGCCTGCCAGTGCAGGAGATGCAAGAGGCAAGGGTTCAATCTCTGGGCTGGGAAGATCCCCTAGAGTAGGAAATGGCAACCCACTCTTCTTCACTCATCACTTGGCTCTTTGGACTGTTGGGTATAGTTCACACAGGAAAGTTGGGTGAGGCACTTGACCCTGTTCAACTTTTCAGAAGGATGAACCTGCTCCCTCCATCCTCCAAGAGGACCGTGGAGGGTTGTTTGAGTTATTCGGGTTTTGATTTGGGATTTTTTTAAGTATCATCATGAGTTCATGAGTTCAACCATACTCAGCGTTTCAATCTACCCAAGCTTTTATTTGTACTAGTGTAACCTGTTCCATCTGTTGCTGTGGGAACCTCTTCAGTTGACTCCTTACTTATTTTGATATCATCCCAGCCATCTTTCTCAGCCTGCCTGCCTTTGGTGTGACCAGAGGTTTCAAACTCTTCTTACACATTTTCTGTAAGAGAATGTGTGTCCTTTTTAATGAGCTATCTTCAGAGACAGAAATGTTGGTAAAGACGAGAGTCACTGGTATGAAGTTGGTTATTACTTTTAGGCCTTTTAAGAAATGTTTTTCTTTTTTTAAGGGAAACTGTATCTTGATTTCACACTTTTGCATATTTGATTTCATATAATTTATATTGATATCAAATAAATGTTACCAAGTTTTACTTACCATTTTGCTTTTATATTTGCAGCTCTTTTCTCTAACACTAAAAAATGACCTTGTTTTCTCATGACACTAACATACTTCCTAATTTGCTTTATCTATATCTATTTATATTTCTGAGAATGATTTAAGATTTTACTTTACATTTAATTTTATGTTCAGGTACACGCTCCTTATGAATGTTAAAACAAACTAATGTATAAAACCATTTGAAATAATTCCCCTTAGTGAAATTATGCCCCCTACACATTAGATTCATTTCTTTCATTTTGCTCTTAATTTTTCAAGACAGCCTTTTTTAACTTTTTGGTTTAGTTTTGTTTGGTCATTAGGTAAGGTATGCACATGGCTGCACACTGAATCTACCAAACAAAGCAGACTCTGAGACATCTAGCTCCTCTTCTCATTTGCACACCTGTGCCCTCCTGTTCCCAGAGGTAACCATTTCAGTTTAGGGTTTATTCTTAAGTTGCTTTCCTTTAATATAAGAAAATACATATGAATGCACACACATATTCTCTCCTGTTTGGATAAATGGTAGCGACTTTCTTTTAAATTATTTATTTTAATTGGAGGCTAATTACAATATTGTAGTGATTTTTGCCATATATTGACATGAATCAGCCATGGGTGTACATGTGTTTCCCATCCTGAACCCCCCTCCCACCTCCCTCCCCATCCCATCCCTCAGGGTCATCCCAGTGCACCAGCCCCGAGCACCCTGTCTCATGCATTGAAACTGGACTGGCAATTTGTTTCACATATGATAATATGCATGTTTCAATGCTATTTTCTCTAATCATCTCACCCTCGTCTTCTCCCACAGAGTCCAAAAGACTGTTCTATACATCTGTGTCTCTTTTGCTGTCTTGCATATAGGGTTATCGTTACCATCTTTCTAAATTCCATATATATGTGTTAGTATACTGTATTGGTGTTTTACTTTCTGACTTACTTCACTCTGTATAATAGGCACCAATTTCATCCACCTCATTAGAACTGATTCAAATACATTCTTCTTAATGGCTGAGTAATATTCCATTGTGTATATGTACCAGAGCTTTCTTATCCATTCGTCTGCCAGTGGACATCTAGATGGCTTCCATGTCCTGGCTATTGTAAACAGTGCTGGTAGCACACATTTGAATGGGGAGAAAGAAGGAACCATGTAAAGACAGAGGGGAAGTGCTTCAAACAGGGTCAGCAGCTGCAAAGGCCCCGGGGCAGGATAGAATGGGAAATATAAAGCCGAGCAAAGAAGCAGGTGTGGCTGGAGCCAGAGTAAGTAGTGATCCTTACCTCACTCCTGCTCTGAGGTCAAACAATTGTGCTCCCCCTGTGCCAGAAGCAGATGTAGGAGAAGAGCCTTCTTCTCCAGCTGCTGCTCAGAGAGAGGGGAGTAGGCAATGCCTGGGGGTGCAGGACAGCAAGAGGGCTCCCTGGAGCTTTGCACTCCAACCCTGCCTTCAGATCCTCCTTCCCCACAGTCAAGCTGCTCTGTGAAACCCAGCCATCACCGCTCTGTATTATAGGGAGCAGCAGTTCTTCCAGGAAGGCCCTGCTTCCACAGCATCTTAATAATTAAGGCACCAGGGGAAAACAATGCAGTCTGGGAAGACAGGGACACCTGATTCTGAGACTGGCTCTACAATCAATTACATAACTTGGGGCAAGGGATTTCTCCTCTTTGACCTTGTTCTCCATCTGGAAATAGAGATAGGCATGACTTCCTCCCAGGGTGGTTGTGAGGATCAAAATACACACAGTATACAAGACAGCTAACAATCTTAACAGTATATTCTATTAAAGCCAAAATATTCAAAGTATCACCATTTCAGCACTGGTTCAATACAATAGTCAATACAGAATACTACTAAGAAGATATTTTGTGGGGTTTTTTTGTACCAAGTCATTGAAATCCAGTGTATATTTTACACTTACAGCATTTCTCAGTTTAGACCAGCTAGGTTTCAAGCGCTCATTAGCCACATGTGGTTGGTGGTGACTAAAGCAGATGGAGTGGCTCAGGTTTGGCACATCAAGACCAAATCCATCTGCCCCTGTTTTTGCACGGCCCTGTGAGCTAACGGTGGGCTTCCCAGGTGGTGCTAGTGGTAAAGAACCCACCATGGACAAAGGAGCCTGGTGGGCTACAGTTCATAGGGTCTAGTAGTGGTAGTGAACTAAGAGTGGATTTTATATATCTAAAGAGGAGAGAGAATCAAAACCAGAATATTTTGTGATATGTGAAAATGACATGAAATTCAAATCTCCATGTCCATAAAGAATGTTTGATTGGAATGCAACCCCACCTCTTCATCTACAAAGCATCTCTAACTGCTTTTCATGGCTGAGTAGAACAGCCCTGACAAAGGCAGTCTGATCCACAAAACTAAAAACATACCCTCTCTAGCCTTTTACAGAAAAAGTTTGCCAGCATGTGCACCAGAAGCACAGCTCCTGACCCCTCACACTCCTCCTAACTCATTTCCAGGTCCCTCCTAGTGGCTAACTTCTCAGCTGGTCACCATGATTTTATTTTAAAATCATGGTAGTATTTTAATAAAGTGGATTTACTTCATTTCACAGGACAGGTTCTGGTTTTTTTTTTTTTTTTTTTTCATTTAAATCTTTCATTGCAAAGTCCTAAGCCAAAAGTCCTGAAGGATAGGCCTCAAAGAGAGCTTCCAGACCACATAGCCCTCAACTGACTTTGATAGCCACCAATCTGGCACCCGGTTTGTCAGACAGAGGGAGCATCTCTAAGGAAGGGTCCTCAGTGACCTGGGCCAGTGGCCTGTTTCCCAGCCACGAGTTGAAAACAGGCCCTCCCAAATAAATCCAGCCCTTCTGAGCTGGGCACCATTATCATGCACCATCCGTTCACAAAGCCACTAACTCTGAGTTCCTGGTAAGGAGATCCATCTGATGAAAGGGTCTGAAGGTGAGAAGTGTCCTGCTGCAGTAATACCCCATTCTGCCATCAGCTCTGAGGACACCCTTTCACTGTGCTGACACTCAGGTACAGAATCCCACAGTTAACAAAACAAATCAGTAGCCAAGGAGATGCCCTGGCCAGACTTTACTCTCTCCCCCAGAGGGAGGCAAGCAGAACAGGTGGATGGAAGGAAGCCTGTGTGTTCCCTGCACTTAGGCTTAAAGAGTGATTCGCTAGAGCAGCTAGGGCAGCTGCAAGAGACCTATTGTCTAGACAGGTCAGAGGACAAACCCTCTTCTGCATCCTCAGAACCAACCTTAGTCATGTGGAATCCAGGACCTCTGCAAGCCTCAGTTTTCTCACCCGTAAAGAGGGTGCATGAACAGTCATCACATATAGGGAGAAAAGAAATCAGACAGTGCCTGCCACATAATGGGTGCTCAGCAAGTAGTGGGTCCCCCTGTCTTATCTTTCCCTAACTCTCCAGCAGGGAGCAATTCATGGTGAAAGAACAAAATGGTGCTGGGCCCTAAGACAGAGTACAGTGGGTAGTTTCATTTACATAAGGACTCAGAACGGTGCAGGCCACAGAGTAAAGGTTTTCCATGTGCACACCAACATTACTATTTTGTTGTTATACATATTATTATTAAGCCTTGGGAAAGCACCAACTTCCTGAAGACATTTATGGAAACAACTCATAAAGAAGGCTGAGCACGGGTGAAGAGAGCTTGGACAAGCTGCTCAGCACAACCACATCTCAAAAGCGGAAGGATCAGGGGAGCTGCCTCACGTTATGTGCGGAGATGTGAACTTCAAACACCCAAAAGTGGAAACTGGCCTGAAGGACCCATTCCACACTGCCCTCCTTACCAGCTTCTCAATGTTTCTAATTAGAACAGATGAAGAACAGAGCAGATCTGTCCCCAAATTAAGTTAGCAGCATCACGCACATCCAGACAGGAGCGAGGCCATTTTCACCCATGCTGTCAGGCAGCCAGGCAGCTCCCACGATGCTGCAGAGGTCCTGTGGAGAGTCGGAGCCAGTGAAGTCACCGCAAGGAGTGGACGCCACTGCACGCCGCCTGAGGACAGCTTTATTTTTGCTCTTGCAGAATGTCCAAGCAGGTCTTGTTTTTCTGCATGATGAGGGAGCCGGCTCACATAGCGTTCGTGATTCTACATTTAGAATTGTGTCTTCATTCACATTCTTTCCACGCAGCTCACAGCTCCTGGACTGGGAGAGAGTGGTCACTCTGCCTGGGCCCGTCCCCCGGAAAGATGCCAGCTCCGGCTTATGCAGACCCTGGGCTCTTGTTGGTGGAGCTTGGGCTGAGGCCTCTGGCTGCGTTTTGTGCCTGGGGTGGTCCACGCCGCTGCCGCACCAAGAGTGAGCCAGATATGGGGTCTCTGGGACAGGGCAGCTGGAGGCACATTCGGGGGGAAATCAGATTCTATAGTGGTCAGCTGTGGTCAGCCTAGCTGGATGGGGTCCCAGGCCAAACTCTGAGAGCTCCTGCTCCCAGGACAGGCTTTTGCCGGGTCAACTGCGTTTTATTGTTCTGTCTCGACCCCTCCTGCTGACGTCATTGACAGAGCTGCCAGCCACTGCCCTGCCCCCAAATGTTCCCTGAACCATCCTTACGGTTCTCTTTTCCCAATCAGCCACTTCAAGCAAACACCACCAGCACCTGCCACACAGCAAAGCTCACCACTTCTAGGATCCTAAACCAGACATGAGGTCATGTTCTCCACCTGTGAAGAATTAAAAGTAAGCTGGGGAAGAAACGTTCTGAGGAGCGGGAGGAAAGTAAGGGGCCCTGTTGAATGGTTTCAGCTCAGGTTACTAGTTCCTCAAAACAAACTCCTCCTTAAAATGGGATTTAGAAATACAACTTTTCCTAAAATCCAGAACAAAATGATTTGGGGCAAAAGCAGATAGCATACAAACTGGCTGTATATTTGTTCCAATGTCTAATTGGGGGGGGAAATTTTTAAAAAACTAGAGCATCAAATCCAGGATTTCTCAGGTATTATTGTTTTTTAAAAGCTTTTAAAAGCTCTGTTTTTTTAAAAAATAAGTCAATTTGAATGCTCTTTACCGAAAGATAAGTAAACCATGGTACAGATGGTTGAAGAAGTGGCAAAAATCAGGGAAAAAAATAACAAGTGAATGCCTACCATTTGAGAAGCTTTGTAATATAGAAGCATATCTGTACGTGAGCTTATTTGATCTTCAACCCCACAGAGCACAGGCAATCTGTCCATCTTAGAGATGAGTAAATTGAGGCACAGAGAGGCTAAGTGATGTGGGGGAATACAAGGGGCTAGGGCTCTAAATCCTATTTATTGTTTTGTTTGTTTTGTTTAATGCTGGTTGATCTCTCAAATCGATTCTTTTTATCTGCCAGGTTGGCTAGCATTGATTTTGACACTCAGGGGAGGTAAGTGGGGTGGGTAGAATCAAGGGGTTCACTTTGGGTGTCCCTCAAACCATCTCTGAGTGCTGATCAGTGAACAGGTGTCCCCACAGACACATCCTCAAAAGATAAGTTTAGAGGCTCCCAGGAGGAGGAAGGAAGGGCTGGATCATCCTGTTGGTTGGAGGTCTTGACCACTCCATCTGCAGGACCCCAAGGAGCTGTTATTTATGACTCATTTGAACTGAAGTGCATAGACCTGTCTCCCTGGGATCCTGCTACTGGTGGGTTCGAGTCTGGAGGTGGTGCCAGGCCTTGAGTTAGGGCTGAGACTGAGGTCGCTGGCTGTGAGTAATCCACGGGGGCAGGCAGGGCAGTCCACAAATAGATTCAGAGGTACAGTGCAACACAGCCTTCCAAAGAGCAGGACACCTGTCTGGAACCGGGCACTTCTGCCTTCCCAGGCCCCAGGGCAGGGGGGTGTGAGAAGGGATCTTGAAAAAAAGGAAAGAAATTCCTGCATTAAAACTCTTGTTCCCTCCGAGGGTCAGCTTGGAGGAAGGTAAATAGAACACCCAGGAACTGGCATGGTGTGAACAAAGGCAGGGGGGTTGGAAAAGATCTGGGGGGTCTGTGGGCAGTTTGGAGAGTAGGTGACCCCAAGTCAAGATAGGAAGTGGCCATGGGAAGTCAGACATAAGCCCACCTCAGGGCTGTGGAGGGGCCTGCCCTCCAGAGATGGGGAGGGGAGTTCTAACCTGGCACCTGGGCCTTGCCAACAACCACATCTGCCATGGCCAAGCTCAGCCAGTGGGCACTTACCTTACCTCTTCTTTTATTATTTCATATCCTTCAGCAACTCTCACCCTGAAACCCCAGGCTAGCCTTCCCCCAGCCTGCAGCCAGGCATGTTATTTTGCTCCAAAAGCACAGCCCAGGACGGTTCCTTACTCGAGGAATGCAGGCTGCGGTCCTCCGAGCCGATGATGAAACAGGCTATTTCTGCCCTGGGGCATCAGCAGGCCTCTGGGCGCTGGTTCCAAGGCACACACTATGGTGTTTATAGTGTTTCCCTAAACAAATGTTTTCCTTTGCATCTTGGGAGGTTTTTATTCGAATCTCAGCAGTAGAATAGTATTAAAAATCAATCTGAATAGAAGTTGGAATCCTGGGTTAGGATCCGGCTAAGAGGCAAGCAATTTCTCACTCCCCAAGTTATCTATTACCCGTGGCCGATCTGGATGTAAAAATAGCTGCTGAGGCTGTTTGTTTAATCTGACTGTTACTTGACACCACGCGGGTGTTGCAGTGGGGACTGTTTGCCTCTTCCCCACCAAGAACACCATTTGGTTTCCCCCGGCTGGGTCTCTATTTAGGTACGCTTCCCCAACTTCCAGTGTCTGGCCAGCTTCTGGTCACTGATTTTCCTCAGGTGGGCAGGTTTGTGAACATTAAGAGGTCTGGGTCTTGCATCCATTCCCCTCTATCTCTGGGCAGTTTGGCTGACAAGGGAAGAAATTTTGGCTGCTGGGCAAAGCCAGGCTGCTGGAAGAGTCAGGGTCCTGTCCGGTTCCTGGGAGGCCTGGAGAACAAGCAGCTGGGACTTGCGGAGAGCGGAAGGTAGGGTCAGATGCCGGTCTGGTTCCCTCGCAGAGGCTGGGAGGCACAAGCTCCCACGGGCCGCAAGGATGTGCGCTCTGGGCCGGCGGGGCTGGGAGGTTGCCCGCCCTGTCTCAGGGCGCTGTGCAGGGCGCTGTGAGTGGCCAGGGGCATGTCGGGGCTGAGTTCCTCCGTGTGCTGGGTGTGCCGTGGGAAGGAAGTGCCGTGTGGACCATGAGGAAACAGAGGATGTGGTATAGACGGGTGTGACTTTGTCCTTCCGTGCATCTGTCAGGACACGTTGCTCCCACATGGCTGAGTGGGCACAAGTCTTGGGTGTGTCCAGGGCGCTATGTTGTCAAATGGGTGCAACCTTAAAGGTTCTAGGGTGGGAGACTGGCTCTCTTGTGTCCCCCACTGCTGGGTCAGGCAGGATCCTACCAGTTGTAACAAAGAGGACAATTGGTCATCAGGACATCTTGGCCCATGGACCCTGAGAGCATGTGTGGCTTCAACAGGGAAAGGCCCCCAGACTGTGTGTTCTTCCACACCCAGGGGTCTCCAGCCAGACTCACACAGGTGGGCCTGCCTGAATCTATCATGGTATCTTTTTTTCCCTCAGGGAGAATTGATCCTTAAGAAGAGCAATACTGTAAAGTTAAATAGACCTTAAGAAGTTATTAAGAAGGATTTTTAACACCCCCCATGGATATATTGATAATGCAGAGGGCTATGCATGGGGGGTGAGGGAGGGACTATTTGAGAAATCTCTGTACTTTTCACTTAGTTGCTCAGTTTTGCTGAGAACCTAAAACTGCTCTAGAAAATAAAGGCTATTTTTTAAAAGACTGAATTATGAATCATTTCTTTCAACATATCTAGCCCAATTATAACAAATATTTAAAGTAATATTTTTTAAAACCCAAAATATAGGAGTCTGGGAGAGTAGATTAACAAATATTTGTATTAAATGAGGTCTAATTTTCCAGTATTTGTGTTCCCTTTACTACAGTGGTTGGTGAACCAAGGCTGTGGGCTGGGCACCTGGTTTTATAAATAAAGTTTTATTGGCACGCAGCCATACTCGTTCATTTACATAATGTCTTTGGCTGATTCTCACAACTGCCCCAGGCTGTGTGGCCAGAAAAAACTAAACATGTACTATGCAGCCCTTTACAGAAAGTGTTTGCTGACCCCTGTTGTACCACTCCTTAAGACGGGTTGTTTTCGTTCGCATACAAAGAGCAGTGAACATTCTAACAGGGCCTGTGAGCTGGACCCTTCAGAAACAATGGCTAGCTCTGCAGCTCCTTGCCCCTCCACTGGGCTCGTCCTTCCAGTCTAGCTGGTACAGGAAATGTTCAGCTTGCCCTGGGAGAATTAGCTTTGCTGTGGAATAAGGACTAGGTTGAGCAGGGCAGATTGTGCTTATCGGGATGGTTTATAAATAGACATCTCTGGGTGACCCAAGTCCAGCCTGCATCTGCCCCTTGGTCTTTGAGAGGGGAACAATTGTGCCTGCTCGCTGGTGACCAGAAGCTCACTGGGATGGGAGTAACCATAGCCTGCTGGGAGGACAGGGGCTGATGGAATGCTGGGTCCTAAAAGTATAGGAACTTGGATCCCCTGGGAACCCAGGAGACAAAGGTGTGCAGAGGAGACGAGGGAAGGCCAGGTGGCCCCAAGGTCCGAGATGAAGAGTGTGTCCACCCCGATGTCTTGTCCCTGAGACTCCAACAAGTGACTTGGTACTTTTTGCTTTTTGCTCCTGACCCTAAGGAAGCCCAGGAGACCCTTACAGAAAGGGGAAGCCCCACGTCTGGAAATAGCCCTATTCCTCCAGCCTATGCCAGAAATCTCAGTAATTGAAACCTGCCAGCCAACGGAGCCAGGCCTGGGCCATCTTCCTCCTTGGCTTTCAGGCCTTCGCTCCATCCGCCTGGGGTTACTGGAGAGATGAAAAGGGCTTTCAGAGAAGACCGCCTTATGAAGACACAAGTGCTGACATTTCCCAACAGGCTGCAGTGGTCTTGGTTTTATCTCCGTCTGTGTTTAAATCACATTTCACCAGACCCAGCCAATCTGTAGCCCTATAATGCAATCTCATGTCTCATTTCGTCAGTTGGGAAAACCCAAAACACCTCTTAGTTTCTACTTGATCCCAGGGATTGCAGGATATGAGCTGGGGGTATGGGGAAGGAGAGGACAAGGCTCATAAACGCACAGATCAAGGCCCCAAAATGAAATGTGTGGAGCACTGCTGAGATGTGTCACCTCCAATGTAGGTCATGCCTATCATTCTGGAACATTTCCTGAAGGGGGCTGCATGAGTGAGTAATGCGTGACAGCAATGTCAAGGCTGAGACAGAGTGGGCTCTTGGCTGCCCTCGGTTCCCAGGGCTGAAGAAGGCTTGGTGCGAAGTGCATTCCCTTCCGAGGTGCGGCTGTCAAAAGTGTTCACAAATGTGACTCCAAGAGGAGCCAATGGATCACGAATGTCTTTCTCCCCGGGACTTGACAGACTTCTCTTTCTCATCGAAGGAGAAAGCAACCCTTCTGGACCACAGCCCATGAAAGCGGGGAGAGAACCTTCCCCGTATCCTCCATTCTCAGCTTGCCCGACACCTGGAGGCTCTAGCCCAGAGAAGACTCTGCACAGTGAAGGGCTTCTGAACCCATGGAGATGCCTACGCCTGGCGTCGGTAGGAATCCTTGGTTCCTTTGGGCCTCTGCACCTGGACACTGTTCCCCTGGCCTTAGTGGGTCCCTTTTGTCCCTGAGTGGCCCCTTCCCAGGTGGACTTGAGCTGCTGAGGACTTCAAGTTTGAGTTAAAAGAAGGATTTCATCTTAGCCACGTCCCATCTTAAAGCCTTTACCTGAAGCTTGACGAAGGAAGAGCAGAGGGGAAACCGAGCTTCGCTTGAACAACCAGTGCTTTCCCCACTCTCTGACCAGTCTGGTGGCCAGTTTCATGTCTCTGAGCCCTGCCTGCAATGGCAAGGTCATGTTAGAGCTTCCCCTGGGCTTGCCCTGGCCTGGGGTGGCCTGGTCACATGCAGCACTGCCAGCAATCAAGGGTAGGAACTCAGACCCACTTGCTAAACCCACGAGCTCATAGCTGCTTCTTGCCCACAGTGTCCCACCAAGTTCACCATAGGAATCTAGCTGTGTTACTCTATATGCAAAATACTTACATAAATCGCCTGTTTTTTTTTTTTTTTCCCTGACTCATCTAGCATGCAAGGTTTCCTCAGATTGGTTCCAGTGATGGCTTAGGAGACACAGGCATGGCTTTCAGGGGAAACAACCGCCATACAAACACTGATGCTCTGAACGGTCAGCCGATAAGCATTCAGATGAGAGAATTGAGCAGTTTGCTCAGGCAGAGGAACCAGTCAGAAGGCAAAGGTGTGAGCTGGTTCCAAGGACAGGCAAGCTTTGGGGGCTCTGGGCAGTCACTGGCTTGCTTCTCTCTCACTTTCATGCTGGGGAAAGACATTGTCCTCGCGACCTCGAGCCCCTAGCCCTGGATTGGAGTAGATTATGTGGTGAGAATGGTAACGAGACGTTGACAGTTACCAGGTGTCAACCACCTCACAGACACGAATTCATTGGGTCCTCACAAGGACACTGGGAGGCAGGTATTACTTTAGTCTCATTTTGCAGATGAAGAAACTGAAGCAGAAAGAGGTTTTGTAATTTCCCTAGGGCCACTCACAACCAGTACAGCCAAGAACCATGCCCCTAGGAGGTCTGGCCTCAGTCCATGCCCTTCCAGCGCCCCCATCTGGAAGGTTAGAAATGTGGCAAGCGGCATTTAGTGAGCACCTACTAGAGTCTTTACATGCCAGGGCTCACCCTGCAATCCTGTTGGCGGGTGTTTGCACCACAATGATAGATATTAATTCCTTCTGAGGGAGGTCTGTTTCAAAAAACCCAAGGTCTCTAGTGGTGTAAGCTTCCATTTACTGAATCATTACTCTGTGCAGGTCTCTTCTGGGCCCTTGACGCTTTTTCATCTCTACCCTTCACCATTGCCCACAGAGGTGAGGACAGCTGCAGAGAATGAAGGGAGGCTCAGAGAGGTGGAGGGAACTTGCCCAGGTTGCACAGAGCTAGGAAATGGGACATAGTCTGACTCTAATTTTTCCACTCCCCTCTGCTGGGTGCTGAGGCTGGAGCCAGCTGGGTGCCTGCACACAGACTGGCAGCAAAGCTCCTTCCAAGCTGCCTTCAAGCAAGCACTGCCTGGAGAGACCACCCTCTTCCCACATCCTGAACCCTGCAGCTGGCACTGATCTCTGCCTGTTCTCCCCCCACAGGCAATGGTCCCTTGGAGAGGGAAGCATTTCTGATTCATCTCTATACCCTGCATGTGCACAGCCTGCCCAGAGCCAGGCCTAGAGCCAGGCAGACACAACCCAAACCAGTCATTGACCCCCAGGCACCCCAAGTGGCCCAAGAGCATATGACTCATCAGTACAACCTCCCAGAAAGAGGTCCAACCTCCAATAGCTCAAGGCTTAGGCATCGGTGTTCCAAGTGTGATCCCAAGTGTCCCTGGATGCTCTAGCCCTGCCCCAACATCCTGAGAAAGCATGTCTGTGGTGGGCCCAGAACTCTGTTTAACAAGCCCTCCAGGACTTTCTGAGAAGTGAGGACCAGTGTCTCATGAATGAGAAAGAGAAAAGATTCCTTGTTGATCTCAACAAGGAGAACTCCAAGAAACTGACGTTTTCCACTTCAACTCAAGTCATTGTTTTAAATAATCCTGTCGGTCTAAACAGCACTGTTCAATTGTTTTAGAAGGATCGCCTGGATGGCAAATGCTTTGTCTCACCACTCTGAGCACTTCAAAAGGAATTATGTGAAGAAGGAGGGATGCTTGTCAGTTCCATGACTGTGTCCCCAAAGCAGACAAGTTCTCTTTCCTTCCCTGGATGAGCTGGTCTCACAGCTGCCACATGGGTTGGAGAAAAGACAGCTGTCACTTACCAACCAGCCATTTCCCTTCTGTGTCCTAGCCTCCAGCAGGAAGTGAGGAGAAGGCCAGGGACAGTGGGGCTCTGATGTGTCTATGGGGTTGGGGAGGGGTTAGAGATTCCCAAGGGCTCCATGGGACACCCCTCCCCCAGCCCCAATACTCATATCTTCCTGACAATTCAGGGACCAGGAAGAGGGCACCCTGCTGGCTGCTCCTACGGGATGGCCATGTCCAGCAGGTGCCTTCTCTAGCTTTAGTAAAGCAAATGCTCTCTGGTGGGAAGAGGAGGGCATGGGAAGAGAAGGTGCTACAAGAAAGACCTCCACCCTTTCTTAACCTGAGGGGACACCATGGCAGAGGTAGACACCCAGCCCATAACCTTCTCTACCTTGGCTGCTCAAGGAGGGCAAAACCGCTTGGCACAGAGATTTGGGTCTGAATCTCAGCTCTGCCACTCCCTGGCTGTGTGATCTTGGGCAAGTTGCTCAACCTCTCTGATTCTCAGCTTCTTCACCTCAGAATCCTTTGATACAGGTCCTATCTAACTCGGCCAGTGGTTGTGACCCCTGAGAAAGATGACAGATGTGAATTTCATGGCAGTTAGCAGGAGCCGGGTAAGCTGTGGTGGCTCTTGCAGCTCTGCTTCTCTGCCATTGCCACCCAGCCTGTGGCACCAATTTATAGATGGGGAAATGAAGTCTGCAGATGGTGAGGAGAGCCCTGTGCCCCTCTGTCCTCTTTGTGGTTCCAGGAGCTCTTCCTGGAACTTCTTCCCTCTGCCCAAGCCTGGGACTCCCCTCAGGGCTACTTTCTAGGGGTGTCCTCTCATATGGCCTGGCTCTCTTCCCAGGGGCTGGAGAGAGGATAGTTACCTGAGGGACACCCCAATCCCAGCAAACCCACATGCCTCTTCCTCTGAAAGTCTCTGAAGCAGCCTCCTCTCTGGACAAGGTTCTCCAGAGTGGAGTTACAATTACCCCTGTAACACCCACTTCATAGTCCATAGAGGCTTCCTCAAGGACCAGGCTATACCTTCCCATCAGCCCCAGGTTACAAAAACAAGGCTGAGGCTCAGATTGAGGGACTTGTCCAAAGTCTAACTGATTCCGCAGCACTTAGTAAACAGTCAGGTGTCCATGTACTGAAAGCCTTGCTGGGTGGCCTGCCAAAGCTGGACTCCCAGGTGGAAAGGGGTGCACAGGATAGAAGACAGGGGATAGGGTGGCTGTGGGTCTTAAGATGAGCACCAGGGAACCCCGAGGGTGAGAACCAGGAGTGGGGGACTACAGGGCGCCCAGGGGTGGGGTGGGGTGGTGCCAAGCACAGTTTATCAGCCTGCATCAGAAGCTCCTGGAGGTGCCTCTTTAAATGTAGGATGCAGAGATCCTCTCCCTCTCCAGCAGCCCCAGGTTCAAGCTCTGCATCACCAAGTATTAAACATCTCTGGTTTCAAGGTCTTCCTCTGTAAAAAACAGTAATTTCCATCTCACAGAACTGCTTCCTAATTACGTAATAAGTAGTAAGCAATAATATAGTATACAAAGTGCCTATCTCATGCCAGGTGCTCTGTATATGGGGATTTCTTTTACTCATTCATTCATTTGCTTAACAAATGAATGACCCTCTGTTAGACTCAGGTACTGTACAGAACTGGGGAGGCAGCAGTAAAGCAGAAAGGCAAGGCCTGGCTCATGGACCCACCACCCGGATGGTCTTCTCCTCTCACCAACGGCATGAATCCGGTCAGACCCTAACAGTCACTGCGTTTGGGCCTTGAATCTCTACTTCTCCATCCAAATGAGAACCTAGCATCACTATAAGCTGGGCAACTCCAAACAGAGCCTCATTAGGAATGATCAGATTCTGGTCTAGGACAGCTTAAAAGAAAAAAAAAACAAAAAAACACTACAGACTATAACTCATTATTGAGCCCTCAAATCACTTACCACATTGCATGTAGATTTTTTTTTTTTTAAATGAAAGACTACTATGGAATAGGATGAAAAAAGCAGAGTGGTCCATGTAAGCAAAGTAAGTTTTGCTTCATGAATTTTCCTTGTTTTGTATAATTATTTGTCTCTGAGCTGATTGTAAGCTGTAACGTGTATGTATTTCTTGCTGTGTGTTGAGGGGAAAATGAGTGGGAAACCTCTGCTCCTGGAACATATGCAGAGAAAGACTGTGCGCACATTCCCTGTTGCCCAGCAGCCTGCATGTGGGTAAAGTTCACGGACAGGACGGCTGGGGCTCACAGGACTCAGTGGGTCTTCTTCTCTGCAGGTAGCCCCCGGGCTGGGGGCGACCAGGACCTGGTGAGTCTGGTGGCTCTGAGCATCTGGAGACTCTCAAGCAGTGGCTGCCTCGGGGGCTACTTTCATGACCATTCCTTTCCTCAGCCTGCTCCGGCATAGGAGGCTGCACCCCGCTGACCAGGGTGGGGGGCACAGAACTGAAGTTTTTTTATTGTCCTAGTTTCACAAGTGTAGGTAGAGGTGAAGTGACTTGCCCAAAATGGCACTGCTTTGGAATAGGACCTTGCCCTGGTGTCCAGCTCCTTCTGCTGCCCAGAAGAGCCTAGTCTATTCCTATCTTATGTCACTTCCTACCATTTCCAGAATACAGGACAGGATGTTCCTGGGAAAGGTGGAAGGAAGGAAGGAATGAATGAATGAACTAACAAAGGATGCTCCAAAGGCCTTACTAATGTTCTTCTCCTTTCTTCTGTAAAGCAGTTCTCAGCTGGCAGTGATCTTGCCCCAGGAGCTTTGGCAAAGTCAGTGGTACAGACGCTGAGAAGCCCTATTATTAATACACAGGACAGATCATTAGCTCCATTTTACAGACAAGAAGCCTGAGGCTCACAGACTCCCTGTAAGTTAGCCAAGGTAGTCAGCAAATGCAGAGTAGCACTGGGATCTGGCCCAGATGCCAGGTGGGCTCAGCATTTCAGTGGCCCCTGTATTTCTGGAAGAGCTGTATGCCCCCTTCTAGCAGCTGCCCTGCCCTGGCCTGGCAGTGGTGTGGCCCCTGGACTTTGGGTTGCATCTAACAAGGAGGCCAAAGGGTCACTGGGCTCAGCATCAAAACCATTTCTACCAGTTTGGCCCTTTCTCGTTTCTTAGCCTTTCACAGAACCATCAACTCCCCTACGGCCCCCTCTGGCAGTGGCATGTGGCTGGCATTGATCCCCCTCTCTGGGAAGGCACGAAGGAGACAAGGGCAGTTGTTTAGGCTCAGGTCTCTTCTGCCCCTACTTTTACCTTTGATGGCAGCATAGTCACTCCTATAAAGGTAAACTGGGGCACCTCTGAGCTCACAAGAGAGCCCAGTACCCCTCATCCAAGGAGCATCTGGCCACCAAGGCTGGTCCCCCAGTGTCTGCAGAGAGCTGTCAGGGGAGCCATGCCAAGAAGCCAGCCAGTGCTGGACTTGAGCTCCTTCCGGTGGAGGGGAGGGTCCAAAGACTGCACTGACTGAGTCAACCCATCTGGCCACCAAGAGCTTTAAGGAGTGATCCTCAGCAATGCCAGCCATTAGTAATGATCAGAAACAGTGCTCCTGTTAGCCTTTGTGGAGTGAGAGCCCTGCCCAAGGATATAAGAGCAACTGAAAATCCGATGGGAGCCTGCAGGATTCAGAGGCTCCACAAGCCCATGTTCATGCCTCGCCCCAACTCTGCCTCAGACGCCAGGTCATAGCAGAAATCAGCCATGGAAAATCAGCCAGCGTTACTGATTACAGAAACAGCCAGCGTTACTGGGGCTTTTGCCCCAGAGAGCAAAACATTGCTCTGCCCGCCCTGGTCACGCAATCAGGAAACAGAAACAGAACTGAAAAGCAGGTTGCTGGAACCCAGCCCATCTCTTCGTCTTTCTCCTCCTCTCCCTGCCTCTGTGTCTTGCTTCTCTGCTTATCTCCTGCAACTGAATGCCCCCGGGTGTGTGATGCCAGGTGCCGGCACCCTCCTGTCATGGGGAGCGCTGGTTGGGTCAGACTCAATCTTCCTTGTGCCTCCAACTCCAGACATGGCCCGAGGTCTGGGCAATGCTCAGAGGCTCCTGAGGAAGCATCCCATCCAGACACAGTGGACCAGTGGCCGGAAGTGGGAGTCAGGCTGTGCTGAGTCCCAGAAAGAAAGCATCTCTGCTCCCCAGCTCTCTCCCAAGGGCAGGAGAACACCCACAGTGGCCTGTGACCTGTGGTCACAGCCAGCTCCTTGCACCTGGCAAGCCCAGGCGAGCTGGTTTCTTTAGTTACATCCATAGGATTCCCTGGACTTCTACATGCTGCAGGACTTTGAGGCCCCCTGTACACATGATGGATTCAGGAAGGACTTAGATGCATGCCAAATAGGCACTGCTGCTGGGGCCCCCAGTGCCAACCAACCATGTTCCTGGGGTTGGATGAAGCTGGCCCTGTCCTCTCCCAACACACAGAAGCCTCAGGGTTCATGTGAGAACCCTTGGTTTTCCCAGTCTAGCCCCTAGTTTGGGGTTTTATTTAAGCCAGGCTGGGCCAGGATGCAAGCAGAACCCCCTACCCTGGAGTGCCAAGAGCCACACCAGTGGAGCCAAATGGTCAAACCAGGTGTGCGATGACCTGTGTGCAAATCAAAGGTGCATTTTATATGGTTAAGAGGCACTGCCCAATGGAAACCAGTCTAAAGCCGTCTAAGTGCAACCTAGCGCCATCCCTCGGTTCACCCCAGCTCTGCAAGGAGATGGCACAGGTCAGCCCTGCCTCGGCTGGATCTTCAGCACTAGAACCCAGAGGAGTGAACATGTACTGAGTGAATGGAAGTGGGAATAAGCTTCAAATGTGGCTTCTGAGAGTCTATTAGAATATAATAGACTCTTTATAGAATATAAATTCTTCTATAATTTATATTAGAATATAAATTCTCTATTAGAATATAAATGATCTTGAAGTTTCTGATTTCCAAAAGTAGAAAGGAGTTATAAGGAGAGAGCGATCATTGCATTGGGAACTAGCTAGGGAGGAATCACCAAAGGCCAGACTGCAGGGCCCTGGAGCCAAAGGCAGGTGTGATCCAGCTCCAGCAATCTGTATGGGACAAGCTACCCAGGGAGCCTCAGTTTCCCGGCCATAAGGAATAAAAGAAGGCAGGAAGATGGGAGCAGTGGGCCTGCCACCCTGTAGACACTTGACACATATCTACACTCCTTTCCAGCTGAGGAAGTTGATTTTGCCATGTAAAACCTAGGACATAGGCAAGGACATTCCTCTGAAACAGGAAGACTGCTGGAAAATACACAGAGAGGTCAAGAGCTTGCCCCAAGAATGACCAGCAGGGCACCTGCCCAGTGTGAAGTGGTGGAGGCTGTGTGTACAACATCTGTGCATTCACAAGCTGGAAAAAGTCAACTGTCATGGTTCACTATACCAAACTGCTCCTCAAGGCAACCCCAAGTCAGTGTCTCAAAAAACCACCCAGAAAGAAGATCGAGAAGAATCAATTCCTATCTGTTAGGGCCTTCTGGGTGTGATAAAGCCAACCCCTGTCATTTCCACTGGCTTCCTGCTTCCTCCTTTACTGAAAAGTGAAAACACCATTCAATTAAGGTAATTAAATCCACCCAAAGAGCTCAAGCTCAAAAACCACACTACAGGCAAGTGGTCAAACCCAGCAGCCAAGCAAACCCCTGCGGCTTCCTGTGCAAACACGGGAGGAACACAAGGAGAAGGGAAGGGCCTGCCTAGCAGCCGGAGAGCATCCCTCCCAGCTCTCAAGGAGCAACCACCAGAGCCTCCCCAGACAGGAGGGACCCTGTGCCAACCGGCCGAATCGTCACTTCTGCTTCTGTTGTTGTCATGAGAAATGGAGCTGTGAAGTTCTTAGGAGGTGAACAGAATGATAAACCATCCTTTTCTCCATGGAGCCTCAAATCTCCCTTGAGCTCCAGTCCAGGAGCCAGGACACACCCTTCTGTGCCTGAGCGCAGTGATCAGAGGGGTCAGGGCTTCATGCTGGAGAAAATGTGGGGTGGTCAACTGGTGAACCCGAGCTGAATCCCAACCCCAGTTCTCTTTTTTACATGCTGGGTGGCACTGAGCAACACTCTGTGCCTCTCCACGCCTTTCTTTCTCTACCTGGAAAATGGTGCTAATAAAGACCTGCTGAACCCACTCCATCAGGGTCACAAGAATCAAACGTGATAATGGATCCCAGAGTGTGTCCTGAACTGCGGAGTAACACGCAGCTATGAGTCATCCCAGGGTTGACTCACAGGACTGGCTTCCTCTGACTGTGATCCACTTTGGGTCCTAAAAGCTGGTGAGGACCTCAGGTTGCCAGATGAAAAAACAAGACGTCCAGTGCAATCTGAATTTCAGATAAACACTGGGTACCTATTTTTAAGATAAACATGGGATGATTAATTTTATAGAGAAATTTGACTAATATAAAGAATGGCCCAAATATAGGACATACTTATACTAAAATATGTTCGTTGTTCGATCTGAAATTCAGATTTCTCTGAGTGTCCTGTATTTTTAATTTGCTCAATCTGGCAACCCAGCCACGCCAGACCACTGACTGCAACCTACCTTGCTGCGTCTCGACTCCAAGACCAGCCAGGCTGGGGTCCCAAGCCCACCTCTGTCACTCAGCAACGATGCAACACGGAGTATCCCGAGGTTCTGTTATCTCCTCTCAGAACTGACAGTGTGCAGCCACATGGAGTAAGGAGCTGGGGTCTCCCAGGGGCACAAGTCTGCTCGGGTTCTATGGACCCGCCACACTGGATCAGGGTCTGTAGGGGGCGCCAGCAGGTCCCCTTCTCTGGGCACTTCCTGTCCTCAGAGCCTGGTGGGGTGTAGGGTGGGGCTGCCTGACCTGTCAGGCCTGGGCTGGCAGCTGGCCAGGAGTCCCGTGAGAGACCAGGAGAACATGAGGCACCAAAGCTTTCGTCTCTGCCTTCCCAGGCCGCACACTCGCCGCAAACCTCTGTCATCACATCCTTGTGGCCCAAAAGCGTACTCAGCAACGGCAGCTGAAAGCCTTGACGAATGGCCACCGTGCCATAGGCATCCTGTCAGTCAGAGATGAACCAGCTGGAGACCTCACCCCCAAGGAGCTCAAAGCTTTGTTGGGAAGATGGATTCATAGCAGCTAAAGTGGAATTTTTTTTTTTTTTAGAATTCTATAAGGAATAAGTGAAGAGAGGAGGAAGTGGTCAGGAACTGGTGACTGGGGACAGAGAGACACATTCCAGGCAGAGGGACTACCACCCCAAGGAAGTAAGCCAGGACCCACCCCAAGGAAGTAAGTCCAGGGCCCCGCAGGCCAAGCAGGAACGGGTGTGAGGGAACTGCTGGCTCCCCCAACTAGAGAGCTTTGAATGTGAGACATTCAAGAAAGAACAAAAGAGAAAAAAAAAATACCTGCACAAAATAACTTATTCCAGTCCACAGTAGTTCAACTTCATCGTTCAGGATGATATGGGGAAAAGCATCATGTGAGAAAACGTTTTGGAAGAGTCAGAATTTAGTAACAACCATGCAAAGGCTATGTCATTGCTCACGGTGAGAAAAAGCTGATTCATGAGGATGCTCCCACAGATCTGGCTTGCTTGACATATTTTAATTCAAAAAGATGATCCTGATAATGAAAGGAAGACAAAACACTTCTTCAAGTATAATTCTCCCTGCCTCTGGCTACAGCAGCAGTGCATGCATGCCCCAGTTTGCCCCATGCATGTCTTCTCTATGGTTGTATCACCAGAGCCTTTGGCCCTTCCCTGAAGGCTGAATTGGAAAACCCTGTCTATGCATTCCTGCTGGGGACCCTATTTCCCCTTGTGCACTCTGGTGCTTTGCAGGACCCTTGCCCAGCGTCCAGCATCTGCAGATGGAGTGTTGGGAGAGCAGTTCTCAGAAGTCTGTCTAGGCTCCAGGGTTGTCTGTATAAGAGCAGATGCCAACACTTCACCTGCTGACACCCATAATTTAGGTATCACCTCAGCTAATGACCATTTGCAATGTGTCTGTAATCAACACCACAGTTAACATATGCAGCAATTATTTTCTGGACACTAGCCCTCCAGAGAGATTCAAAACCATTCCCCAACATGGAGCCCTGAGTGCCGTTAGAGAGACAAACAGGAAAATGACAAAGTCGTGAAGTCACTTATTTCTCCCTGATATAAATGCTAGCATATATTCAGCCTAAAACTCAACCCTAACTTAACTGGTATATGCCATGGTGTGAGTGAACACCTTCTGCCAGCCAGCCTGTGGGCCAGCATGAGGATGATCTGCTCAGCCTGCTTCCAGCTCCCACCACAGGCAGATTTTATATCTTTTAGGGCTTGGAATCAAAAGGAAAAATTAAAGTCACCTGGGTTCAAATTCACTAATTTGAAATTTGTGATAATTCTAGAACTACTGGATTATACGTCACTTTCAATAAAGTCCCACTAAGCCAGTCAATAGTGTGAATAATATCATGACAGAAGTCGAGGGATTTGCTAATTTGTAAACAGATATTTCTTGTGCTATGCACCATGCCACAAGGGGAGACGGCCTGGAGAGCCAGAGAGACATGAGCCCCTGCCACAGGGGGGCATCCAGCCTGGCAGGAAAGACAAGCATTCCACAGTAATCCAGTTAAACACTTAATTACAATTAAAGTAAGTACTTCAAAGGAAAGGGGTATAGCGTGGTGTGAAAGCAGACAACAGAGAAACTTAGCCTGAGGAATCTGCCTTATTGAAGGGGCTTGTGAACTGGGTTCTGAAGTATACATAGGAGTTAAGCAGTTAATAGGAGAAAGGTAGAGTCAAAGAACTCTAAGCAGAGGGAACAACCTGTGCAAAGACCCTGAGGCAGGAGGTAGCATGGCATATCGAAGAAGCTGGTAAAAGTCCAGGGTGGCTGGAAAGCCAAGCATGAAGAGAAAAATAGTCCAAGATAAGGATGGAGAGGGAGACTTGTTTAAGGAGATTGATTTTCAGTCTTTCAAACTGGGAAGTTATTAGGCAATTCTAAACAAGAGGTTGACATGAACAGATTTGTTCTTTAAAAGCTGCTTCTGGGTATGGTGCAGAGAATGACAATGGGCTCCTGCCATCACCCAAGAGAGACATGACAGCAGCTGGGGCCACACAGTGACCGTGGAGATGGAAATAGTGTGCAGGGGGTAAGAGACCTTTCAAAGATGAGACTTGTGGGACCTGGAAATGGCTTGGTTTAGGGAAGGCATGGAAGAGGGAGAGGGAGCAGTCACAGTGAGTCAGATTTCTGGGACCCTCAAAGGAAAAACTGGCCTATGGAAAGGTAATGGGTTCCATATTAAATGTGTGAGTTTGTGGAGCTATTCAGGGGACAGATGGAGACAGAGGCTGGGACAAAACAGGTGACCTGGCCTGGACATGCCATCAGTGCATGGAAGCTCGAGTGTGGGTAAAATCTCCTGGGGAGCCCATCAAGGGAGAGGAGAAGAGGTCCCAGGACCAGGTGCAGAGGAAATCCAACCGTCCAAGAGAGGAAGATAAGGGATGACCCATTAGGCTGAGGTGTAAAGTGTGTACATCTCCCAAATCAAGATGGGAGAGCTTTCTGGGAAGACAGTGGCCAACAGTCTTGATTGCACCTTAGAAGTTAAGTCAGATGAGGAGACAAGTTCCCCCTTGAGCAATCCCCTGGGGGAGGGGAGACTAAAGGCAGAGTAAATGAGTCAAGGGAATAATAGGGGGTGAGGAGTCAGGAAGCATTTAAAAGAACGAATTGATTTTGAAGGCATAGACATAAATAGGAACTTACCACACCATGAATAAATATTCATTCTTGTTTCTATATATTCATCAAGGCAGATTCCAAGGCCTTGCTTACAGCATGACTTGACAGTATGCTATTTTGCCTCATTCGTGTTGCCTGAGGGAAACTGCACTCTTTCACCTGAAAAATGCTCTTATGAGCCAGACTCTTCAGCCATTGAGGTTGGCTTCCTTCAAACAATCGAAAGCAGGGAGCAGGATGGTTTTGTGCTGGCCTATGAAAAACGTGCTTCAGCAGCAATGACAGTGAGTCTGTGACCCCCAGCACAGAGTGATGACTCCCTAAATGTCCACAGCATAAATGGCAGCATGGCCTTCTGCACCTCTGTCTTGTCCATATGTGACGGGCACTGATTTCACCCTCATCCCGAAGTTGTACCCAGGGGAAACTGCAGACAGAGGAGTGTGCTCTCTCGTTAATGAAACAAATCTGAGCTTTCTAAGTCACCTTAAGACCCAGGGCCAGGGGTCCTGCTCAATAGAACTTCTCTCTCTTGCTTCTTTTCTGTGTCTGTTAGCCTTCCATTAAAATTCAAATTGAAGACACCCAATTCAGAGCGTTGCCACAAACATTTATCCGGCTTCTGTGATGGTATGTTTGGTATATGAGGGCAAATAAGACTCCCTTCCTGGACTCGTGGAATTTTCTAATTGAGGAGTGAATGAAGCAACCATCAGTTCCTATTACACCTGGATTATGATGTGTGACAATATGGCATGAGCCATGGAAAAGGTGAACCCAGCTCGTGGTCAGGACGCAAAGGATAGCCTCGGGTGTCAGGGAGGCAGCTAGCCAAATAGTGAGCAGCACAAGGTGCCTCTGGGCATCTCCAAAGAAATGCAGTCTACAAATTTGAGCTATTGTGATTATTGATATTATTAATAAGCTACTGTGGACTGGATTAATATCCAGGAGCTACAAGATGAAGACAGTCTTCTGGAAGCCCCAGTGGTCTGCATTTATAGTGTGCACAGTGAATTTATTTTAACTAGTTCACACTTCATTCTGAATACTCTTAAAATTCTCCTGGGCAGCTTTTGGGTTCTTTTAGCTGTCCAAACAGATACCCAAGGCTTCTGCCAACAATAAATTGAACACTTCTTCCTTGTGAGTGGATTCAAGTTCAACCACTCTAATTCTCTTTACTGCAAAACCTGAGTTATTATTTCACACGGGAAAAGGGCCTTTGGGCCAAAGGCCCAAAGCAAATCACTAGCAAAAAGTGATTTCACAACTAAGCCAATCATAGTAAAAATCCCAAAGGCTTGAAATAGGTTTCTTAAGGTTTCTTGGGCCAGACACAAATTCATGAACATTGGAAGGGATATAAAACTACCTTGCCCATATTTGGAATTTTGTTGAGTTCAAATGTGAAATTAAAACAAAATTGAAAGCCAATTGTATTGCTGACATTTAAAGGTATCTTTTGCACTGAATGCCTGCTTGGTTTTTTGGCCTGAGGGGTTCTAACATGATTACTTTTCTTCTTCTCTCTAGATGGGCAGCAATGTCAGCAAATGTCAGCGTGAAAAGAAGTTTTAAAACTACAGATCCTAAAACCCAACAAGGCAGGCACCTGCAGCCCCCACTCCTGTAACAGGTATGGAACTAATTCAAGAGCCAGGCCCTGGAAACCCCTTCAGTTTGAGTTACTCTGCTGAAGGTTCCACCGAGTATCTGGGAGATTAGGGGGTGGGAGTGGGGAAGCTGAAGCCAACTTTATGATCATCCCATTGAATCCAAGTCAGTCAAGTAAGAGTGGAAGAATGTATCTGAATGAAGCCAGCAAGAGGGAGGTCTCTCTTCTTCCTGAGGCAGAAGGAATGTGGTTATTTTCTGAATAATCTAAATACCAGTGATCAGCTTTTGTTAACTGTTTGGAATTCTGACATAAACCCTAGATCAGTTTGGGTTTTTTGGTCCATGCAACAGAAACAGAAACTAGACAAATAAATCAGAAACAGATATGTATTAAAAGGAAATGGGAACTCTTGTAGACTCAAGGTGAAGGCTGAACTTCCAAGCCGAGAAAGGACAAAAAGAAGGTGCTGCCACTGACAAAGATGGGCAGGGAGGCTTCATCCTCACATCGCTCCAGGAGAAACAATGCCACAGGTTTCTCTGGGTCTCATATGTGCCCTTGGCCCTGAGGGGTCTCTGCAGGCTCCTTGACTTTCAGCCCCATGAAGACTGAAGGCCAAGAGGGGAGGAAACTTCCCAAAAGGTATCAAGTGTTCTTACTCAAAGGAGGGGATGGAAGATGAGTGTTTAAAAAATAATAAATATCTGCTAGTAGTAGGTGGTATTTAATTGACTGGGGGTATATACTTAACTCTAAGATTCTAATTTAGATCCCCAAGTATCCTATTTCCATGTTATTGTGGAAGTAGAGAAACCCCAGTGTTACTGAGTTCAGTCATTGTTGAGGTCAAAACCCCAGCATTCAGGATACCAGAAGACTCCCTGATTCTATCGTTAAGACCTCGAGATACAGAAAACTTGACTTACAGTGGCTGAAGCCATGAAGGGCCCCCCAACTTACCCCAATAACACAGATTCCAGAAGAGGGGGTGGTTCTGGCCCAGGCTCACAGCCCTGCAGGGTCATCAAGACTCAGGAATGTTCTTCTGTCCGCCAGGCGGTCCTCAGCAAATGACTTTGAGTCAGCGTTGTTTCTCCCTCAGGGCTGCAAAGTGAACACCTCAGTGTTACAAGTTGAATTGTGTGTGTGTGTGCGTGCGTGTGTGTATGTGTGTGCACTCAGTCGCTCAGTGCTGTCCAACACTCTGCAATCCCATGGACTGTAGCCTATCAGGCTCGTCTGTCCATGAAATCCTCCAGTCAAGAATACTGGAGTGGGCTGCTCTTTCCTACTCCAGGGGATCAAACAAATACAGACAGTTTCAGGCTTCTTGAGTGCAATAAAGCAAGAAGAAGGGGCACTAAGAGAGTGGAGACAATGGGGATTGTTCCTTTGATCAGAAAGGCAATCATTTCCCCAGACATCTGAGTGCTTCCACCCCTGTGGTCAGAACTAGTTGTGTGGGGGTCTGAGATCAAGAGCATTAGCCTCTGCAGGTTTTTGAGCCAAAGCAGAAGAGGGAAGAGGGGGTGGGGATGGGGTGAGGTGGGCCAGGTGCGGGGGCTAGGTGGCTGCTCTCCCCTTTCACGTGCCTTCTAAATGGCACTTACTATTCTTTCTGGGGAGCAAGAGGACCAATTTTCAAGGCACATAAAGACAGTCTTTTCCAGGGCCAGTCAGTGGTGCCTCATCAGCTCATCCAGTTTACTAGAACTTGAGGTCCTTTGCTTTCTTTGGCAGCCCCAACTCAGCCCTTTCATTCATAAAAAGAAGTCAACCTGCCAACAAATCAGCAGAAGCCTACCAGAGTGCTGTGGTCAAGAGACAGGAAGCAGAAAACTCTGAGGAAGGGCAGCCTCTGGGATTAGATCAGTGCTGCTAGCATGGCGGCATCGGGCCATTGTGGGACACCTTTAGGTGACCTTCTAGGAGGAGCCAGGATGGGATTTGGGACTCCCGACATGTGGCCCTACCACCCTGGTGGAGCATCTTCATTCTCCATCCCTAGCAGGCCAGTTTAGGCCCCTGTGCTTACTGTGCAGGCCAGCCAGGCTAGCAGGGGTGTGCCGCCTCTCCAGCTTCCTCTGCTAACATGAATGGGAAGGCTGTGTGAGTGTTTCATCTGGCAGCTGAGGCTCACAGCACCCTGCTAGAAGTTCACTGTCCCAAATGCCCCCCACTTGAGCCCAGTCTAGGGTCTATACCTTCTATTTTATCTAACTTTTCACATGCTCGTCCCCAGCCCTGGCCAGGCCTGCTCTAGGCATCAGAGGTATGTACCCACTAGTAGTGATCAGGCTCCCAGTCAGGAAACAGCATCCTCAGAAAGAATTCAGAAGGGAATGCAATGAACCACCTCACACATGTTATGATGGCTACTGTAAAAAAAATCAACGACATTATCGATTCAGTGGACATGAGTTTGAGCAAACTCCAGGAGAGAGTGAAGGACAGGGAAGCCTGACGTGCTGTATCCATGGAGTTGGAAAGAGTGGGACATAACTGAGTGGCTGAACAACAACCACAACTATCGGAAAAAAACCAAAAACAGAAATTGGAACTCTTGTGCACTGTTGGCAGGTGTATAAAATGACACAGCTGATGTGGAAAATAGTATACTGACTCCTCAAAAAATTAAAACTAGAACGACCATGCAACCCATCAATTCCATCTCTGAGTATGTGCCCCCCAAAATTGAAAGCAGGATCTTGAACAGATATTCAGACACCCATGTTCATAGCAGCATTATTCACAATAGCCAAAAAGTGGGAGCGACCTCAGTGTCGACTGACAGATGAATGGATAAACAAAAATGTGACATATACATACAATGCAACGTTATCTTGAAAAGGAAGGAAATTATGACACGTGTTGCAGCATGGGTGAACCTTGAGGACATGATGCTAAGTGAATAAATTGGTCACGAAAAGATAAATACTGTCTGATTCCACACAAATGAGGTACCTTAGAGTAGTCAAATTCATAGATATAGAAAGAAGAATGGTAGTTTCTAGGGGCTTGGGGAGGACAGAATGGGGGTTATTATTCAGTGGGTACAGAGTTCAGTTTTGCAAGATGAAAAAGTTCTGGAGATGGATGGCGGTGATGACTGCACAACAGTATGAATGCACTTAATGCTATTGAGACGTACACTTAAAATGGTGAAGAGAGTAAATTTTGTGTCCTGTGTATGTCACCACAATTTTAAAAGGAAGAAGAAAAGAATGTAATGAAGGGGCTATAACAGAAGTGTAGGCAGAAATGGGGAGACCGCAGGAGGTGGAGTCACTCAGGAAGTGACAGCCGGGGTAAGGGCAGCAGGGAGAATCAGAGCCCAGGGCAGGGGCGGTAGTTAGAGAAGACCGCAGTCTTGCCCGGACCCCACCCACAGTCAGAGCAGGAAGCAAGCAGAGGGACAGAAACGCCTGGCATGCGGGGTCCCCCTCAGTCCAGGCTCCTACCAGCACCTCCCGCTGGCCACACCCAAGGGCAAGTCAGAGAGTGAAAGATCCCAGGCAAGGCAGGCTGTAGGGTCTGTGTCCTCTTGGGGTGGCTCTGGGGCCAGGGCAGTCAGCAAGCAGACAGTCTAGTGGCTCCTGAGCACCTGGTTCTTATAGGCTAAGGAGAGGCTAGTCAAGAAAGAAGTACATTTTATTTTAGATCGTGCTCAGGACCACAAAGGAAATGAACCAAGCATTGTGACAGACAGTGAGGACAAAACACCCCCATGGAATGCCGGAGAAGTTCTCTCTGGAAAAATGACACATCTGGACTTGAGGCACTGTATTAGTCAGGGTTCTCCAGGGGAACAGAATCAATATACACACACATATACACACACACAGAGATATATCCTATTGTTATATATATATACACCCGTGTGTGAGTGTGTGTGTGTATATATATATATACACACACCCATGTTTATATATATATATGTATATGTACATGGAGGGAGAAGGAGATTATTGTAAGGAACTGGCTCATGTCACAATGGGGCTGGCAAGTCTAATATCTTCAGGCAGGCCAACATGCTGGACACCCAAGTGGGAGATAATGTTGCAAGTCCAGTCCAAAGACTAGAAGTAGGATTGCCTATTGCTCAGGGTTTCTCAGCCTTGTGGACAAGGCCCACTCACACTATGGAGTATAAACTGCTTTACTGGCATTTGACCAAAACCTGGGCACCGTGGTCCAGCCATGCTGACACGTAAAATCAACCATCACAGGCACCCTTGCCCATCCACAGCAGCATGTCATCTTATATGATGCCGCTAAGTTGGGTATCATATTCATACCCTGCACTTCTTCCCTTTACAGAGAAAAAGAAATTCCCACTTTGCAATTGCATCTGATCATCAGGAAGCTCTAGTTTTGTGGGAAGAGAGTTGCATCCAACCCTTCTGGAATCATTACCCAGAGGCACCCACTGGCTGACAGGGACAGGCTTCCTGGCTGGCAGACGATGCAGGGGAGTAAGAAGTGCACGGATGGCTTCAGCGACTCCTCAAGCATTGGCAGTGTGCTGGATGATGCAGACAAGGAGGTGAGCAGCCTCACGGACCGCGCGTTCCGGAGCTTGTGCATCTCAGAGGACGCATCCTTCCATGACTCCGACCTGGCCCTGTCCCCAGATATCACCCGCCAGGTGTTCGGGAATTTTCACCAGGGAACGGTGAGCCACACACACAGGAAAAGCGGCATCTGGAGTCAGTTGCCATCCCAAGGTACTGAGCATGCAGGCTGGGCAGCCACATTCCAACAGCTGCCCAAGTACGTTCAAGGGGAGGAGAAGTACCCCAAAAGCAGCCCCCCGCTGACACCAGCCCAGAGGAGACTGGAAGTGCCAGTTTCTGGCCTGAGGAGCAGCAACAAGCCTATTTCCAAAGTGTCGTCTCTGATCAAATCTTTCGACAGGACCGAGAGCCAACGCTGCGACAGCAGGCCTCCTGCCAGCAAGCCTCCAGCTCTCAAAAATCCCCCCAAATTTGCTCCTCTTCCAGAAAGTGGCGTCAACTTCTGTTTTGATTCTGCCTTTTTGACCGTCAGGAGGGTGCCTGCCGAAGTCTCCAACACCCATCAGACCAGCCACCAGCCTGGCCGGAAGCACGGAGAGCAGGAAGCCCCCAAGAACCCCGAAATGGCCAGTCACGGCCCCAGCAGCTTCCTCCCAACACCTGAACATGCAGCCAATTCATTCGAGCCAAAGTTCCCCTCTCCTGCCCACAAGGCAGCCACTGGTGAGCCTGGAAGGGGCCAGGAGTGGGCTCGCAAAGGGACCTTTCTCCATAGTGAGAACAGTGCTTTTGAGTCATGGAATGCCCACCAGCCAAGGCTACCCGAGAGGAAGGATGCTGCTGACGCTGTCCCAGAAAGCAAGGCTCTCAAGCATTATGAGGACACGCCCTTGTTAAGAGAGCCCCCGGCCCCTGAGCACAAAACCTCGCCCTGCCATGTCCGGGCCAACTGCGGTCAGGAAGAGAACAAGATGGCTGCCGGGACACTGTCCACATCTGGAACCTGGGTGTCGAGGGATTTGGGAGCCCAGGTATTTGCTATCGAAGAAAAAACTTCCAGCTCACAGCCTGACCCTCCTCCATTGAAACCGACCCATGCCCCCTGGAGGAAACCAAAGTCTGGCAGGGGAGGGAAAGACAGTCTACAAGATGCTTCAGAAGAGAAGAAACAGACCAACTGGAGAGGCCCAGCCTTGTATACAAAGCACAATCCCCAGGCGCAGTTTCCAGAACAGGATGGTCTTGACGTGCCTGTGGAGCCCCACGAGCATTATGATCCTCCTTTCAACATCAGTAAGCTTCTGACCCCCGTCATACCCACCAAACAGGTCCTGGAGTCATCTGAGAGCCAGCCAGCGGAGATAACCCCTTCACCCCCAGGACAGCTAAATGGATACCAAGAGAAGGAGCCCAGTGAATGTCAGTCCCGAGACAGCTACAAATCCAAAGCCCCCAGCCTGCTGTTTAACCTCAAAGATGTGCGGAAGCGTGTAAAAAGCACGTACAGTCCCTCGCCTCTCGTGAAAGGCCTGGATGAGAAAATCAGAGACAAGCAAGAATCCCTGAGCAACGGTGGACTCCTTCCCAACGGGCTCGAGGAAAGCCCTCCGGATGAGCTCTCTAAGGAGACCCCAGATGACGGCCCTTCTGTGCCACTCATCAGTACCCAGAAGGACCCCAAAGCTGACCCTGATACAGCCTCTGCAGACAACTACCTAACTCCCACCTCACCATCAACTATCACCAAAGCCCCCTTCTGTGTAAACGGCGAGGCTGCCAACAGGAACAACTATGAGAAGGACAATACCAATGGAGAATCAGAGATGGGTGAAGCCAGGCCTGGCTGGCGTCCGGACTCCAGGCAACGCCGCCGCAGGAAACATCTGTCCCTGAAGCTTTGCAGTGAAGACCCCGAGGCAGGGAAGGCTATGGAGACCCCAAAGACCCCCGGCCTAGAGAATGGATTCTTGAGATCCATCTCTCAAGAGACAGAACCCGAGAGAGAGGCAGGACTTCAGAATCCAAACTTCAACCCGAAATTCTCCCCAGGGCCCCTTTCTCCCGAGGAAGAAGATGTGTTTTATAGCGACAGCCAGTCTGATTTTATGCCAGGCCTTAAAAGTAAGGCCAAATTCAGCACCAGCTCTTCAGATCAGTCCTTTGCCTCGTTCGAGGATCAGCAGAAGACGTGGTTCACGGAGACCCAGCAGGAAGACAGCAGGAACGACATGAGTGCAGGTGATGGTCGGAAGGATGAGCAGGAGAAAGTGATGGAGGAAGATGAGCTAGAGTACGGTGTCATGAGTAACGGGAACGTATGCGTGGAGGAGCACAGCAAGCGGGAATCCTTGCCAGAAGAAGAAAGTTTGCCGGGAGGTAGCCCCAGGAAGGCGCCAAGGGAGGAAGCTAATTTCAGAGGCACTGGGACCGGGGGAAGTAAGTCAGATAAAGCTCTTTCACATGCCAAAGGCCTTGCACCTTCACCAGCCTCCACTTCAAACAAGCACATACTCTTCGCAATTAAAGACAACACCCTGAGGGCCACCCCCGTGATCAAACCCATCATGCTGCCCCTCCTGAGGTCCATGTCCTCGGAGTCCCCACTGGGCAGTGGCTACAAAGAGGAAGAACTGCCAAGGCCAGGCTGGGGCGGGGATGCTGGTCCCTGTGCTCCTGAGAGCCAGGAAATGCCCAGCACGCTGACACCCACCAGTGCACGGGACACACACGTGAAGGGCATGGCCTGTGAGGGGCTGGAGGGCCATGAGTGGGAGCCCAGCGCTGCCAGGTCGGAGACCTCCCAGGCAGCCCCAAAGTGGTGTGTTCCATCTTCTCCGCTCACAGGAGAGGGCCAGGGGCTGAAGCCACCCCAAGAGGCCACACAGAAAGTTATGGTGAACAATGGCAAGAGCGGTTCAACAGACCCGGTGAAGCTGGATGCTCCAAGGTGCATCCCTACCATCACTTTGCCGGAAGATGACCCAGAAGACCAGCTACCCCCACAGCAGCTGGGAACCTTTTGGGAAGAGCAGGTGCAAGGCTTCAACAGTCACTTTTTGTCTGCCCCCAGAGCAGGGCCCCCAGGGAGAAGATGGGTCACCGGTGAGCTGGCAGGTTCCCCCAATGCCAGCTCGCTGGAGGAAAGTAGTGCATGTTCCCCGGCTGCCAGCAGCATTTGGGATGATGCTTCCCAGGTCCCTAGTGAGCCTGGCCTGCTGCCAGGGGAGCCTCCCCGCAGCAGCCCCTGGGTCAGCCCCAGCCCTGGCAGGGTGGCCCGGAGGGAGGACCTGACACACGCCCTCGCATGGGAACCTGGCTCTGACCCCCAGCTGGAGCCGTCAGCCGAAGACCTCAGGACGCTTTCTCCGAGAGGCTCTCTGCTGGACGTGGCCACCAGCTCAGCTGGCCTCCTGGAGAAGCCAGAGCCTCCTGCTCAGCTGGAGAGGGCGGCTGGCAAGCCACCTGCTGTCCCACCCAAAACAGAGAAGGCCCTACGGCGGGCGAAGAAGCTGGCAAGCAAGAGGAGAAAGATCGACCAGCCACAGGAAAAGCATGGAGAACGCCGGGAAGAAAAGCTGAACCCCGAGGACTCAGAGCATAGGCCACTGTCCCCCAGAGAGAGGCCCCGTCCCAGGTTCCCTGTGGTCCGCTCCTTGCCCCCTCCCCTGCATCGCCACTCGGTGTCCGCCTTTTCAGAGCCAGTCCAGAGAAGGCCTGGGGGGTCCCAGTCCCTTACACCCCAGCCCCCTTACCCTGCCACCCAGAAGGTCCTCCAAGACCCCCAGTCTGGAGAGTACTTTGTCTTCGATCTGCCACTCCAGGTGAAAATCAAGACCTTCTATGACCCAGAGACAGGCAAATACGTCAAGGTCTCCATCCCATCCTCTGAGGGGGGTTCCCCTGAGCCAACCCCGCCGGACGCCCTTGCTGCTCCCTACGTGCTGTACCCCGGCTTCCGGCCCCTGCCCGTGACGGCTCTGATGCCCCTGCGCTGCTCCTCTCAGCTCTCTGCCCCCACCTTCCTAAGGCAGCGCCCTCACACCGCCGAGGCGGCCGGCCTCAGGCCCCAGAGCGTCCACGATGTGGTCCTGCAGCTGCCCTCTGAGGCTCCTGGCAACCCCACCCCGCCCTCTGCAGGCCAGCGCCCCGAGGGGCCTTCCCAGAGTGCAGGGCAGGAGGGGGGTGATGCTCCAAGCCTGGGCATCATCTCCACCAACGACCTAGAGGACTTTGCCACAGAAGGCATTTCTTGAGAATCATAGTGGGCAAACCCGCCCCTGACCCCACAACAAACCCAGAAAAGCTACTTCCCTCTCCCCCTGAACAATCACACACACACACATACACACATCAACTCATATTCAGCCGTTTGAGATCCCTAAAATTTGTGAGGAAGCCAGGATCCTGAGGGGCTCGCCTCCCTGGGAGGGCAGTGCTCTGCTCACATAAGCAGAATCCCTTCAGAGCTCCTGGATCCCGGACCCACTCCTCTTCCTTACTCCTTCCCTCCCTGCCTCCCTGTCCTTCTCCCCTGACCCTGGAACCCATGTGTGTCCAGCCTGATTCCTAACAAGCCTTCCCCTCAGCATCCCACCCACTCCTCCTCAAGGGCCGGCTCACACCCTGAGCACAACTAAGGCCCCCAGAAACGCTGTGCCCCGCTGAGCCCTGGCTGGCAAGCATACCGCCCAGCACATCCCCTTCTAGGTCAGGTCACACAGGGGCCACCCCACCCTCGCTCAGACCCAGCAGCCCTTCCGGTTCACCTTAGCGGGTAAACGGCTGAGGAGCAACCCAAGGCAACCTTGCAGAAATATTTATTTGAATAGAATGGGTTTTCTTTACTGATGAAAGTTTCCTCTGAAGGCTATTTTCTGATCACCTTGTAAAAAGTGAAACAAGTTTGCAGACGAGGTGTCGTCCCTGGACTCTTATCTTCTGTGGGCAGTGACGGGTCTGTGCTGGTGAGTAAAGAGTCGTACCCTCCAGGTCTGCCATCACGATTGGGCGGCTACCCACGGTCTCCACTCGGAGCAGAGTGGCCTTGGCACTCATCCACCACAATCCCAGTGTCCCTGCCTTCTCGGGCCAGGCTCTCTACTAGCACTGGGGCAGCAAAGATGAGAGAGACCCTAGCCGTCATCAAGGATGACTGGGACCCAAGTCAGGCCCTAACAGTCCCGATGTAATCACTGGTACCTGTGCCGTGTGCTCAAAAGGAAATCACACTTCTCCCAAGTCCCTCTGGGATGTGGAGAAAAGAATCTGAATCAATTCAGGGTAACAGGGTGCAGTGACCACCTCTGCACCGCTGAGAGCAGTGAGGGTCTGTGAGCTGATGCCCACTGTGGACAACGTGTTGGGAAAGAAGCAGGCCAGCTTCTTGGGCCTCTACCCGGGGCTTCCGTGGAAGCTTCTTAATTTTTGCACTGTGGGAAAGACGGGGGCTAGAGTGCCTTCGTCCTCGTTTAGAAGGGGCAGCTGTCGAGACAGCTGTCAGGACTGCGCTGCTCACATCCCAGGGGACCACACAGACTGCATTGCCCTGGACCTTTTAGCAAACATGCCATTTCTAGGCTGGGAAGACGGGGAGGCCCCCAGCTCACCGTGTCCCAGACTCACACAGAAACTGGGGCTTTAAACATATTCTGGGTTGTGATTTGGATTCAGAGTTTTATATACCTGCTTGTTTTCCACAAAAGTGCAACTGCACCTGAATTTCACTGTGAAAATGCTCCACAAGGCCCCTGGCCCCAGCCCAATGCCAGGAGCCTTGTCTACACCTGGTGAGTCAGCGGGTTGGTTAGCCAGGAACTCAGGCAGGCCATTGTCTGAGAAATCCGGTTCCCACAAGTCACTCACTGGGATGCCAATGAAGAGAACAAAGTTGTAATCTTGGCTCTGCCAACAAATCACCAAGCATCCTCTCACCTGTTTTCATCTTACTTAAATAGGAAAGATAGTATCTCATTTCAAAATTCTTAGGACCCAGGAAAAGAATTACCTAACAAGAGTCCCCCAGTTAAAAAATAACCATAGTTACAGTAACCATGTCCCCACAAGGAAAAATATACTTTATATAAGGAGAGTTCAAGTTTGGGCACCAGGCTTCCCCAGTGGCTCAGTGGTTAAGAATCCACCTGCCATGCAGGAGATGTAGGAGATGCCGGTTTGATCCCTGGGTTGAGAAGATCCTCTAGAGGAGGGCATGGCAACCTGCTCCAGTATACTTGCCTGAAGAATCCCATGCACAGCGGAGGCTGGTGGGCTACAGTCTGTAGGGTCAAAAGGGTTGGACACAGCTGAAGCAACTGAACACAAGCACGTGTTTGGACACCAGCCACCTTCTGTCTGAGGAGCAACGTGAGCAGGGCTACCGATGGAGCCAAAAACATAAAGATAGACACTTGGAGATCAAGATCAGCTCCCCAGTCCTCTGCCCCTGTGGATGTAAAAGAGGAAAGGGTGTCTGGCAGAAGGCAGCATCCATTCACAAGTCTAGAGTGAGGATTCCTTCCTTGGACATCTAGCCCCCCAGCCAAGTCAGCTGGATGGAAGGCCTCCATCACTCACAGCAAAGTACCTAAGTTCCTTAGAAGCAGATAATGCCTCCAGAGACGGAAGTCACTGAAGACCAACTCATTTGCAAATAGATTTCTTTCTGTTTCTGTTTGGGGTTGGGGGCAGTTATTAATGCCTCCTTCCTTCCTCCCCCCATTCCTCCCTCCTACCCTTTTTTTTTTCTTTTCTTTCCTCCCTCTCTTTACATTTCCAGAGTTCCTGCTCTGTGCCAGGTGATTCACTGGGCACCAAAGATACCGTGATAATGAGATCTGATCTCTGTGCCCAGGGAATTCAAATCTGACAGAGAAGAAAGGCAAGCCCACATGATAAGGGATTTACTATGGTGGTCTGGAGGGCATCTGGCTCAGCCTGGAGGGAAAAGGGGACTTCTGTGGGAATGACACCTGATCTGAGCCAGGAAGTACAAAGTGGTGCATCAGCTTATGAGGAAGCAAGAAGTTCCCCATCTTTGATCTATCAAAGATGACATGTATTAAATACTAACACTTCTGTCTTGCCACATCAAAATGTACTGGCTTAGCTATTTGTTCACTAGCATTTCTAATCAGCATGAGCATCAAACCAAGTGTAGCCTGGTAGAATAGACCTTTGCTGATATGTCCATCATATCATGAGATGGTTGGATGCTAATATGTCCAGCATTTCCTGAGATAGTTGGGTGGCATCGCTGACTGGATGGACATGAGTTTGAGTAAACTCCAGGAGTTGGTGATGGACAGGGAAGCCTGCTGTGGTGCAGTCCATGGGGTCACAAAGAGTAGGACACGACTGAGCAACTGAACTGAACTGATATGTTCATCAGCTTCTGAGTTGATGTTTCACTCACCTGAGTTACCCAGAAAACCCACTATTTCTACCATCATGTTTAATAGAATAGTGGAGAGAATGGTGAGCATAGTGTTTATGGAAGCTGCAGGTAAAGGCCAGGCCTGCATCTTCTGTTTAGTGCGCTGCCCCTTTACTATGACTGACAGCTCTTCCAGGTCTCTCCAGGGGAGGAATAAGAGTGCAGAGCAGCTTGAGGGAATGATCGAAGGTCCTAGGGCTCTTCAGTGGAGAATGACCAAGAGCTCACAATGTCTGTCACACAGGCTATGCCAGCCCCCGACAGAGGAGACTGGAGCCTGGCCTCAGACCTCACCACAAACCTACGGAAGCACCTTCACTAGCTTCATGTGAGTGAAAAGGAAGCAGAGCACTGAGATGAGGAGTAACTTCCCACAGTCAGCAGTCACCGAGTGAGGAGCCCACTCACAAGGTCAGGTCTCTCACTTCGGGCTGGGCACTCAAACCCTCAGTCATGTGTCTCTAAGTGTGGTCCCTGGACCAGGAGCCTCCACATGACCAGGGAACTTGTTAGAAATCCAGAATCTCCATCTGCATCTTCAAAAGTTTCCCTAGTGATTTGTTTGCATGTCAGACGTTGACAAGTGCTAGCAGCCCCTGTTTGGCCTGGAAAGGAGAAGATTTAGGGGAAACAAGTTGATATCTTCTTGTCTTTCAATACAACTATGGGTGAAGGAAGAGAAAGTTACATGTCTGGGTGGGAGTTGTGGGGGTGCTGATTCACAGTGACTGTGAGAAAGATGTCTCTAATGACGACAGCTGTCTCCACATTTGGCTCGAGTGGCTTGGGGAGAACTAAGCTCTCTGCCACTAGAGATGTGCAGTAGAAGCTGATGACCCCTCTCCCAAGACTGGGATGGATGCGGAAGTCAAAAGGGACCTAATGCCAGCTTCTGAGGCCCCAAATTATATGTGGGGCTGCAGCATGCCAGTGTCATGAATCCAAAGTCTACGCAGAGGTTGGCCACATGAAAGGATTCTTTCACTCATATGAATTCTTTCAAATGAGTGAAATAATTGCATATAAATGAGGGGAGCTCAGGGAAAAATCTGAACTCTATGCACCTGGAAAGCCTTTTGACCCAGATAACAAACACCCTCTCACTGGACACTATTGTCTTATGTGGTCCTTCCATATCACTGGCATCAGTCAAGCCCCGTCTCTGGTTTTCCTTGCACTGATATCCTGTCATGTATCTATGTTAGGAATATATCTGAGAGCCCCCCATTCAGCAAGGTGACCCACTGCACAAGGAAGTGTGATTTCAAAAGGTCTCCTCATCTGTCCTGATCCACACATGTTAACCACACTTCCACTGCCAACGTTGCTAACTTCCCAGAGGATGGATCCTTTTGGTTGAAAACCTTTTGACCAATGTTTGATATCACTAATCATTCAGTTCAGTTCAGTCACTCAGTCGTGTCCGACTCTTTGCGACCCCATGAACCACAGCACGCCAGACCTCCCTGTCCATCACCAACTCCCGGAGTCCACCTAGAATCATGTCCATTGTGACAGTGATGCCATCCAACCATCTCATCCTCTGTTGTCCCCTTCTCCTCCCGCCTTCAATCTTTCCCAGCATCAGGGTATTTTCAAATGAGTCAGCTCTTCGCATCAGGTGGCCAAAGTATTGGAGTTTCAGCTTCAACATCAGTCCTTCCAATGAACACCCAGGACTGATCTCCTTTAGGATGGACTGGTTGGATCTCCTTGCAGTCCAAGGGACTCTCAAGAGTCTTCTCCAACACCACAGTTCAAAAGCATCAATTCTTCTGCACTCAGCTTTCTTTATAGTCCAACTCTCACATCCATACATGACTACTGGAAAAACCATAGCCTTGACTAGATGGATCTTTGTTGGTAAAGTAATGGCTCTGCTTTTTAATATGCTATCTAGGTTGGTCATAATTTTCCTTCCAAGGATCAAGCGTCTTTTAATTTCATGGCTGCAATAACCATCTGCAGTGATTTTGGAGCCCAGAAAAATAAAGTCAGCCACTGTTTCCACTGTTTCCCCATCTATTTGCCATGAAGTGATGTGACCAGATGCCATGATCTTAGTTTTCTGAATGTTGAGCTTTAAGCCAACTTTTTCACTCTCCTCTTTCACTTTCATCAAGAGGCTTTTTAGTTCCTCTTCACTTTCTGCCATAAGGGTGGTGTCATCTGCATATCTGAGGTTATTGATATTTCTCCTGGCAATCTTGATTCCAGCTTGTGCTTCCTCCAGCCCAGCATTTCTCATGATGTACTCTGCATATAAGTTAAATAAGCAGGGTGACAATATACAGCCTTGATGTTCTCCTTTTCCTATCTGGAACCAGTCTGTTGTTCCGTGTCCAGTTCTAACTGTTGATTCCTGACCTGTATACAGGTTTCTCAAGAGGCACTAATCACTGGGGGCATTCAAAGCAAAGCCATAATGTGGTGTCACTTTAGACCTATTAGGAGAGTGACTATAAAATTAAAAATTAAAAAAAAAAACAGGAAACAAATGTTGATGAGGATGTGGAAAAATTCAAAACTTTATGTATCACTGGTGGCAATGTAAAATTGTGCAGCTGCTGTGAAAAAAAGTTAAGGCAAGTCCTCAAAAAGTTAAACAGAATTACTATGTCATCTGAAAATTTCGTTCCCCTATACAAAAGAATTGAAAGTATACAGATCTCAAAGAGATATTTGTATACCTGGATTCATAGCAGCATTATTCACATTATCCAAAAAGTGAATGTTAGTCAAATGTTAGTCACCAGATGCACAAACAAAATGTGGTATATACATACAACTGAGTATTATTCAGCCTTTAAAAGGAGGGAAATCCTGACACATGCTACAACTTGGATAAACCTTGAGGACATTAAGCTAAGTGCAGTGGTCCAGTAGGACAAACACTTCATGATCACACCTTTATGAGGCACCTGAGTAGTCAAACTCATAGAGACAGAAAGTAGAATGCTGATTGCCAGGGACTGGGGAGAGGGTGGGATGGGTGGGGAGCTGATGTTTAATGGGTACAGAGTTCTGGTTGGAAAAGGTCAAAAATGGCTAGAGTTGAATGGTGGTGAGTATACTTAACGTACACTTAAAAGTGGTTAAAATGGTAAATCTTATGGTATGTAAATTTTGGAAAACAAAACCAAAAAAATGCTATTGACCAGCACAAACATCCCGCTAACCTTGAGGCCCCAGCGCAGGGTTGGAGTTGGCGGAGCCACTGCACGTGACTCCACAGAAGAAGATGGAGGAAGAGGAAGCTCCTGGGTCCTGCCTCCCAAACCAGGTCCTCATCTTCCTGGCTCCCACCCTCAGCAGCCCACGCGTCCCCTGGTGGCTAAGCCACAGTTCTGGTCACCATCCCTGCTGCTCTCAATCTCCTATCCCCAGTTCAGTCAGACCCCAGATCTGTTGATTCTACCTCCAGATATCTATCAATGCATCAGCCATCTGCACCCCACCACCCCTTGCCCCCACTCAGAATCCCCTCACTGCCCCCACTCCCAACACGACTCCCTTCCAAACCACCACTCCCCTCAGGTAGTCCAAGATCCCCCCTAATACCCCAGGGCTCCCTGCTCACCCCAATAAAGAGTCAGGCTCCAGAGGAGGGTGTGCAAGGCTACCCCATGCTGCAGGACCCTAGTCCTTTCCGGTTTCATCTCCTGCCTGTTCCTACCGCTCCCTTGGACTCCCACTACCTTGAGCTTCTTTGAGTTGACCATATGGGCCATTTCCAGCCCCTCTGCACACTCTTTGACCCCACCCCCCAGCCTGTGCCCAGCAGAGTGGAGTTGGTGTGTAAGTTCAAGGCCAACTCAGAGGGTGCCATGCCACTTCCATAGGTCCCCTGGAACGTTCGCTCTGTGCATCCCCAGCTGCCACAGAGCAGTCCACGTACTGGGTCACTCTGCTATCGAAAAGCCCACCCTGGCCCACATCAAGTGGCTTAGAAAGACCCTGAGATGATACAGGAAGAGAGAGAGAGACCCCTCCACCCTCCTGTTTCAGCTCCAGCCTCTGGCTGTCCAAGCCAGAACCACCTTACCAAGCCATTCCCAGATTCCCGACACACAAAACTGGGAGAGATACTAAAATAGTGAGTGCTGTCGTTTGGAGCCTCTAAGTTTCAAAGTAGCTTATTACACAGCAACAGACAGCTGGAGCCCTCTCTCCCAGCCTCCCTTCCCTCTCCCTCTCCCTGGGCCCTCTGGACCCTCAGACCCTCCCCACCAACCTGCCCTTGTCCACTCCTGCCCTAAGGTCTTCCCCTAGACCCCTTCTTTTCTAGAAGGATACTCTTGATGCCCCAGCTCCTGGCCATGCACCTCATTTTCCAAGTTAATGAGCATGTTGTACTTCCCCACTACAGCCCATATTATAATTGCCTGTCTGACTGTCTTTCTTGCACACACAACCATCAGGTTTAGAGGGAGGGATCTTGCCTATCCACATTCTCACTGCATCCCCAGCAGCTAGCATGGTGCCAGGTCCAAGGTAGGCCACAAGTAAACATCACTGAAACTCCATGGAATTCTTCTTCAAAATTCTATTAAGAATATTTTGGGAGATGCAATCAATGCCATTTTGATCTTCTTTCCTCACTTTCCAAATTGTTAATACCATCGAGATGAGTTAAGCCACTACCACACCAGAGCAGGCATTCTGCGGCCCCTCTCCTGTGATATGGGCAGCCAAGGAAGGAGGCTGTGGCCCCACAAATGGAGTCTCAGGCCCCAAGGCCCAGGAACAGATGCTCCACAATGTAATACATAAGTTGGCATTCACAATTAGCTAATGTTCTTTGATGAGAAATTCCAGGCCAGCCAACAAAAGGAGGCCAAAAGGCTTGTCCAGGACTGACAGCAACATCCAAAACCCAAGTCAGAACCAAGTTATTCTCTGGTCTCGTGACGCTGAAGTGATGAGGACATTAGACAAACCTCATTAAGTAAAAGTGGTGAGTGTTCCTGAATTCTATTTATTGACACAGGGAGGACTCGGCATCAGACCACAGTCTTCTGAAGTATTTCATCATGTCTGGCTGCCAAGTGGTAAGGCCAGGTTAGTACAGATGTGGGTTTAACCCGTAAGTCACCTAAAAAAAAAATCAAAGGTGCTCTCCTTCAAGACAAGAAGGATAGTTTTCAGCTGGTTATCTTTCTTCTCATTTCCCCTCAGTCCAATGAAACTAACTGTAGTTCCATAGACAGAGAAATTAATATTATTACAAGAAAATAAAATGGCTCCAAAAGATAAACAGCATCACCACCTAAGGTGTCCACACATCCCTTTTAACTCTGTAAGTAGAATTTGAAAATTATCAAGCATGAAAAAGCTTTAGAAAATTCTAGAGGAGACATTGTTTGACATCGTCACCTCTCAGTGAATTTCTCTACGAGTCTTTGAAACAAGGTAACTCTGAAGGTTGATAGGAAGTCAAAGCAGCCACGAAGAGATTTTTCATATTCCCAAAAGTTCCAGCAGCTTCCTTTTGAGCATGTTCTTGGGGCTTCAAAAATTTAACACTAGCTGATCCCAGTGAAGCACATTTGCTAAAGGAACCCTGACCACATTATCTTTGCTGACGGGGGATCCACCCCTGGGGGAGACCTTTAGGTCTAATTCTTGGCATGGCAGATGGAGAGGGGGACAGGGCAAAAGCCACCAGAAGCCAGGAGGGAAAGAGAAGCCATATTCGATCCTCTCCAAAAATGTCTTCAGCATACTTGAATCTAATCTGAATCCTCCAGGCTATTGGCAGAAGATGCTAAGAGAAAGGATTTTCCTGAGTAAATCTGAGCTCATATTGGTGGCCTTGGTCTAAAGTAACTCTCAGTGCAACTCCCTTCTCTTTACTGCTTGAGCAGGGAATCCAGCAAATCAGAAAATATGTGTCCCTCCAAGGACATTGGAGACCTCTGTCTTCTCTTAGTACCAAAAAAAGGTCTTCATAGAAGCAAAAATTAGGGTAAAATAAAATAAATTATAAACCAATAGAGTTATAATAGAGTTCAATATATCAACTGAACTAAATTAAGAGTTCAATCAATTGAACTATAAAATGTGAAATATTCCTATAACTGAATATCATATAGAAAGAAGTAGGAATAAACTTAAACTACACATAGAAACACAGATGACTCTTACTGACTAAATATTCACAGCAATAAAATCAAGCCATAGAAGAAAAATATTTAAATGAAACTGAATTGGTTATTATCAATCATATTAGAATAAGGAGTAAATAGAGACACTTCATAGTGATGAAGGGGCCAATTTATCAAGAAGACATAATGATCCTAACTCTATGAGTCTAATAACAGAGCCACAGTGAAATGGGTAATGGGTCGCATTACCCAACAGATGGACAAAATTAAACATTCTGACAATCCCAAGTGTTACCAAGGATACAGTGCAATGAGAATCCTCACACACTGCTTGTGAGACTAGAACTCGGCACAAACACTGTATTAGTTATCCATTACTGTATAATAAAATAACACAAAACAAAACTTTTTAGAAAATTAACAGTTTAAAAACAACAAACCTTTATTTTCTTATGATATTGTGGGTCAGGAATGTGGGAGTGGCTCAGTGTCCCCCCTTGACACTGAGTCAAGATGTCCCGTGAGCTGTATACATCTGGCCTTCCTCAGTCAAGTAGTCTGAGGGAAGATGGAAGATACCTGCTCCCACTCCCTTCCCAGGAAAGGGAGCCCTACAGACCTGCCACCCACACAAGCAGAGGAGCAAACCACCTCCTGGTCCCCACCCGACAGAGGCATCTCCCAGGCACTGCTGAGAAGAGGCCCCCATCTGTCCAGAGCTAAGGCCCAGGCCTGGAATCAGCGTTCACATGCCCATTGGCCCACTTGTAATCTGGGAAGTGGGCTCATAACAGAAAGATCAAACACCAAAACAACCGTCTTTTGTAGAGACGAAAGCCTTTGTTACAGGGAGGCCAAGTAAGGAGACAGGAGGCAAAGCTAAGCTCTGTCTTTCCCATCAGCTTTCTGAGGAGGGTATTTATCATGGGAATAGGGAATAGGAGGGAGTCGGAGCTAAGCAATGCCTCTTGGAGGGGTAAAGGGAAGTTGCAAGAGTCCTCTGTGCAGGCATGACTGTGTTTTTCCTGTCTCTTCACGGGACACAGTACACATTCAGGAGGGTTCTGTGCGTTACATGTGGCAGATTTTTAGCGTGTGATATCCAAAGTTCACTGGTGGGTTATTCTGGTCCCTCAAAGCATCTGCACAAGTAGACAGCAAGAAAGTCATTAGCAGGCTGCTTCTTCATCTGAGGTTTCTCAGGTAGGCTGTAAAACAGGAGATCATGGTTAATCATCTCTCTTTTATGTTGTGACCACGGAGGTGCTACTTCATTTTTCCCTTGTTTCACATTTAGTCACTGAGCAGTCCACTCTGACCCTCAGTATCTACCTGTAAAGTGGAGACCATTCTAATTCCAGATTCCTATGATGGTAATGAAAATTGGGTACTTTAGTATGCAGAAAGCACTTAGCCCATTGCCCAGCACCCACTAAGTGCCCATCGGCCTGGTTCCCTAGCCACAGCCCCTCACTGCTTAGTAGAGGTCTGTGGGTGGCCTTACAGACTCAGGGCTTGGCAGTAGCCAGCTCCAGGCTGGGTGAGGGCTCTTGCTCACCGCACCCACGTCTCCCATTCCTGGATGCTGAGGATGTCGTTGTTTGTGGGTTTCCTCTCACCAAGCAGGCCTGAAAAAGCTGCAAGAGGAAAACCTCCAGGAACGCAGGGCCTCGCGGTACCTGGGGGACGGCTCCTGATTTTGCTGCAGCTGCAGTTCAGGCCCAAGTTTAATAAAGGATAATTCCTAGACTGAGGGACTAAAGGGGAATTGGATTCAGTTGACAAAGCAAATACAGCTTAATTGGAAAAAAGTTGCTTCTCCCTCCTTGTGCCAAGTCCAAGATCAGAATCCTAGAAGCAAGTCTGGTAGGAATCGTCATGGCCTCTGGGAATGAAGGAGGGAAGTGAAGGCTTGTCTGCTTGGAGTCCTGGCCTGGGCCCACGGGCACAGTCAGGATGACCCTCTCCCTGAGAACAGAGACCTATCAGAGCCTGTCCAAAGCCCCCACACCAAGAGGGACAGGGCTGAGGGAAGTGACAAAGCTCCCAAAAGCACACAGGAAGTAACAGACAGGAGTGTGGATATGAACATCACCCTCTGTGGGGCCCCAGGATGAAGCTGCATCGCTGCTGGACCACCGCCCCCTGGCTGGCCAGTGAGGGAGGCCACAGAGTCAGTCCGAATGCCTATGATGACAACAGATGTTTCTAAGTCGAGGAGCTTTCCTGATGTCAATCATGGGGGAAAATGCAGGTCCTTCCAGCCACAGCCCCTGTCCCAGGGCAACCACATGAAAAATCCAGAACCAGAGCCACCAGTCAAGCTGTTCTCAACTTCCTGACCCACTGAACCCATGAGATGTAATAAAGCATCAGCATCTTAAGCCACTAATTTTAAGGTGATTTGTCACTCAGCAAGAGATCACCAAAACAATGTAAACTTCCAGCTGGGATCCTCTGTGCTCCATTGTGCTAGAGAGAACAGGAAGACAGAGTGCTGTGCTTGGGTTAAAGGAGACAGACCCCTCGGGCCCAGCGTGGAGGAGGTGGCTGGTCAGGAAGAGAGCAGAAAGGAAGCCTGGCAGGGTACAAGCTCTGGCCAGCCAGTCCTCCTTACTTCAAAGGGCTGGGCTCACTTTTTAGGAGCCTGGTGAGTGCCTTTCAGGTAGGATATTATGTTCGCCATTGCAATGAAGAAAAGTTCGAAGCCAGACAGCTCAGGACACATACACACACAGAGAGCAGAGCTGGGATCCAAACCCCAGGTCTGTGCTCCCGCAAAGCCCACTACAAAGAGCTGCTTTGCCAACACCATGGATCCCCAAGGGAGAGCCCAACCACACTGTCCAGTCTGCAAGGGTACGGGAGGGTTGGGGAAGGGTCCTGAAAGCGGAGCACCCCGACCTGGCTCCTCCTCTCCCTCTCCATCCATCCACAGAAACACGCTCCTCCCCACAAACCTATCCCTGCCCACCAGCCTCATCCCTGCAGCCCTACACAGACCTTCAAGGGAACAAGAGGGGCTCACTTTACGGTCTGTTTAGCTCTCAGCAGTCAGACAGAGAACAGGCACAGAGATGCACTGTGCCTCAGCAGGCTATCCTGCAGGTGAGAGTCCCACAGCTTGGGGCTTAGTCTTGGGATCTGTAGGCTTCGGGCAAGGCCCAGAGGCAGAGCTGTCATCTAGGGACACTGCAACAGAAGGTCAGGCTCACCCAAAGTTAGAAAGCTCCATGCCTGGGACCTGAGTCGGGTGGGCAGCAATAGTGAGACAGGCAATGAGGAGCCTTAGACTGTGGGGCTGCCTATGCAGCCAATGACCCTTACCCTCAGGTCTGCTACAGGGCCTCTCCCCAGCTTCCAAAGTCTCCTAAGACTGTGGGGCTAGAAGATGGTGCTGGGATTAGGCAGAGAGGGATGCTCAGAGGGTGACAGGATGCTAAGTTTCCCTAAGTGGGATAGGGGGAGAGGAAAGCATGAAGAGATTCCCATACTCCCTTCTCCAGAGTCCCTGGTATCGATGAGGCTGAGCTGAGCCTGCAGGAGTGTCTGAGCTAGGAAGGGCGGCAACCCAAGGTGGTGGAGGCACCAGGGGACCTGGGCTGCTGGGTGAGGCGGGCCAAGGAGGGGAGAGGCTCCTATACCCAGAAACCTCCTCATCCCAAATTCATCCCACCAGTAAACAGAGAGGAAGCGTCCCCATAAAGAGGGACTCCAACTGCTGCCATTACTAATCACTGGCAATAAAACTGCTAAATAAAGACGAAAGACAATGATAAATCTACAGGAGGGCTGCCCAACAGAACAATTAGGCTTGGGAGACAAGCATTCACTCACAGACATCACCGTGAGGCATGTATTATTAATAAAATAGACATTGAGCTCAGTAGATAATGAAAGGAAAGGAGACCCCAGCCTCCCCCACCCCAGTAAAGTCTCCCACCACCCCTCAACCTTGGCAATGAGCTCTAAGTGTCATGAGCTCCCTGAGGCTGGTGAGGCTGTCAGACGATGCCCCGGCCTAGGGAAGGCATGCCCTGTGCTTCTTCCTGTCCTGGGCACAGACACAGCTCCCTCAGTTTCTACTGCTGACTTATACCTGGATCCAGCTCCTCCATTCCATGTTTCAATATCTTCCCCCTATATGGGCTTCCCTGGTGGCTCAACGGTAGAGAATCCACCTACAATGCAGGAGACCTGGGTTCGATCCCTGGGTTGGGAAGATCCCCTGGAGAAGGAAATGGCAACCCACTCCAGTAATCTTGCCTGGGAAATCCCACGGACAGAGGAGCCTGACAGGTTACAGTTCATGGATTCCAAAAAGTCAGACATGAGAGAGCAACTAACACTTTGAACACTTTCACTCCTATTGTTACATAACAAATTATCCCCAAATTAAGCAGCTTAAAACACTTACTATCTCAGAATTCCGTAAGTTAAGAATTGGCCCGCCTTGGCTGGCATTTGGCTCAAGGTTGCCATCAAGCTTCAGCCAGGGCTGCAGTCTCATCTGATGACTGCTGGGGAAGGGTTTCTCCAAGCTTGTCTGGGCGGTGGGGGTCGGGGGCCTCTGGTCCTCCCAGCTGTTGGCCTCTCCTGGTTTCTCACCGCATGGCCCTCTTCACAGGGTGGCCTCACCATTCCCTTGCTGGCATTCCCAAGGCCCCACAGTCAGCAGCCCCCGAGAAGGGAGCTGCCATCTTTTCACAGCCTAACCTGGGAAGCCACACCCCACAACTTCTCTTATTCTTTTGAAACAAGTTAGTGTATGCAGTCCACACTCCAAGGAAGGGGATTACACAGGAGGCAGGGATCATTGGGCTTCCCTGGTGTCTCAGATGGTAAAGAATCTGCCTGCAACGCAGGAGACCCAGGTTTGATACCTGGGTTGGGAAGTTCCTCTGGAAAAGGGAAGGGCAACTGACTCTAGTATTCTTGTCTAGAGAATCCCATGGCTGGAGGAGCCTGTGGGCTGCGGTCCATAGGGTCACAAACAGTCGGACACAACTGAGTGACTAACACTTTCACTTTCACAGGTCACTTGGGGTCATTCATAAAGTGCTTGCCATACCTCATCCATGTGGGTGAGTGGCTGATGGTGACAAGATGGGACTGAGGGGCAGAGGGGCCTGCCAGTTCAGAGGAAGTCAGAGCCAAAGAAGGTGAAAGGAAGGAAGGAGGGTAGGAAGGAAAGAAAGGAGGGAGGGAGGGAGGGAGGAAGGAGGGGAAATGTTTTCCTCCAAGCTATGTTTGCGTCTCCTCCAGCAGTACAAAATGCTGAGAAAGTGACAAGGAATTTGGGGATTCATGTCAATCCCACACTGGCTCCTTAATTCCCCCATTAAACATAGTGAGGCAGATACAAAAATTAGGGAAGGTGAAAAGGATCCTTGCAGAAAGTGGGGCAGTGGTGTGTGGCAACAGTCCTGTTCTGGCTGTCCTGCACCCACTCTCTTCTCTCTCAGCACTCCTCCACCCATGCCCAGCACCCCTGCCCCCACGAGAAGGGGTGGCCCATGGAGAAACAGGAACCCAGCAAGAGAGAATCTTTTCAGGACAGAAACAAGCCAGCCCAATGTGATGACCATGGGCCCCCTCTGCCCTCAGGGCTCCATCATACTGTTGTTCTGCCTGGTTCCTGGGAGGAAGGAGCTCAGAAGGACAAGCGCTGGGGAGCCAGCTCAGAATAGACCTCTAGGGAAGGAGATACAGACATTATTGAAAGCAAGAGAGTGGATGCGCCACCCATTTCCATGAGTAATTGATGACCACTTAATCTGTGAAGGAAGGGCGGAGCCGGGGCTCCAGAAACTAGCAGAGCCGGGGTGGCACACTGCCTCAGTGGGCCCCAAAGCTGGGATGGAAGGATCCCGAAAGCCCTGGTAACTGCTCACACTTCCTTCCACATCTTATCCTCCTTTCACCACCTACCCACATACCTCCAAGGACGTTTTCCCCACCGTGTTGGAACAGCAGGAGAACTAGCTCAGGCAGGTGGCAAGACTGGCTTAGACCCAAGTGCCAAAGGCCCCAGAGGGGTGATATGCTGCCTGGTTCCCAGTCGGCCTCCAGCACCCTGCTCCATGTCCTCCAGCCCGCTCTGCTCTACTGACGGTCTCCCCTGCCCTCTGCCTTCCGCCCAGGCGATGGAGAACAGGCAGGCAACCGGGAAGCAAGAGGAAGTGGGGGAGGAATAATTATTCCCCTGGCTCTCTTTCCAGGAGACCGCGGGGTGCCAGTGGCTGGATCCCTCTTCTGAGGACCAGTGCTCCTGTTCATCAGCCCCCTCTAGGTGAAAACAGAGCCCATTAGTTGCAGCTCCCTCTCATCAGGCCCAGGGGTGGGAATGGCTCTTCACTGTTACCAGCCCTTGAGGTCTTTCACCACCTCTTGTTGGCCTTCTTTTATCACACCTACATGCTTGAAAACAGTCCCTCTCCTGAGGTCTCCTCCATCACCCATGGGAGGATGCCAGCTGGGCCCTGACTGATGGAGATGGGCTGGAATCAGTCAAAATATGGGAGCTGATGGAGATCAGGCGGGGTGATAACCAGACAGAATAGGAGGAAGGCCCTGGAATGGGGGCCATGGGCTGAGCCACATGGGATATTTGATGGCTGTGCGGGAGTGTCTAGCTACCTCGGTGGGCAGTGAAAATTCCAGGGAACTCTCTGTAGCTCCATGCTTGGAATACCAGTCTGCTCACAGGGAGGGGCATGATGCCTGCAGAGGCCTTGAAGAAATGGGAAGTGGGGTGCCTGGCTCCCATGTCAGCACACAGGGAATCAAGCTGTCTGTCTTGGAGTGGGCAGGGCTGAGGAAGCCTAGAGAAGGCACATGGTCCAGTCTGCTGACCCATACTGCTTCAGCAGGACACTTTTCCCCTCCAACAAGGCAGGAGGGCTCACAACACTTTGGAGGTCACCAGAGAACATACCTCTGCTTGGAGACCGTAGTAGTAGGGAAGGAAGTGTAGCAAAAGGCAGAGCCCGGGCTTTGCCATCAGAGGACCCCACATAAAAATTCCAGCCCCACCAATCACTAGCTGTTTCACTCTGGTTGTTACTCAAACCTCCGAGCCTCACTTTTTTCTGATGGAAAATTAGAAAAACAATAGTAAATTTACATGAGCATCAGAAATAATAAGTGAGAAGCATCTGATAGAATGCCTGGCACATGGACAATATCCATTAATTATCATTATTTTTATAATAAAAGATAAAGTCAACCCAACAGCCCTTCATATTCTGGTACCACGCTGCATCTCCTAGAGGGTGGAGCTGACCCTGGCTCACATGGGCCCTCCTGCCTGTCCTCAAACTATGTTCCCCACTCCTCTCCCTCCACCCCAGTCCTCCATGGCTTTGCTCTTCTCACTTGGGTCTGCATTGACTCTTGACATGAAGACATCAACTTTCCCACAGGCAGAATTTCCATCCATTATACTGAAGCCTCTAAACCAAATTTCTCATGCTAAGACGTTGGAACATCAACTGATGAATGGACAATTTAAGTTGGTCAAGGGTTTAGTATCCACATATTTATCCATACAGCAGTGTTTGTGTTATACAGACTATTGGCTTTTATTATCTTAAAAAAAAAAAAGTGTAATGGAGATCAAGTTGTAATGGAGATCAAGTGGAATTAAAGCAGGAAATGATCAAAATCATTAGGCACACTGCCACCAACAATGCTGTACTTTCACACTGGGGTTGATTGGGCCAATCTGGACATTGGGTGCTCATGTGTGTAAGGAATAAACCAGTTGAAGTGCATTTGCTAAATGCTGAGAGGAACCATGGAGAGAAGCTTCTAGAGGCTAAGTGCCTCAGTGGAGGAAATGCAGGCATGTGGATTGAGAATTAGCTTCAGAAGAATATTCCAGAAGCAGAACCATATATGCTAATATGGAATGTTCCCCAAAATATATACTGAAGAGAAAAAAGCAAATATCAAACAGTATGTATGGTATGCTGCTACTTATATGACAAGAAGATACATACATATTAATATCTCTGGACAGATATAAAGAACCTGATAGCAGAGGGCATCTCTACATAGAGAAACCAGAGGAGGGAAGAAGATATAATTTACCCCATTTATTTTTTTTTGTTACCATGTGATTGTAGGTTATAATGATTCATATGCATAGAAAATTCATGCATTCATATGTTCTGTTTATAGCTGGCCATAGATTTCTTAGCCAAGACAAACAGGTTGGCGTTCCATCTCCTCTTGACAAATTACTCCAAAAAGTGATTAAGACATCACCAAAGTCAACTTCACTTCTACTCATTCCTTTCCAGAATCCCTATCAGCAAGGCTTTTTCACATTAAAAGATGTTCAGCAGACTCATGAAAAAATGTTCAACACCACTAATCATTCAGTTCAGTTCAGTTCAGTCGCTCAGTCGTGTCCGACTCCTTGCGACCCCATGAATCGCAGCACACCAGGACTCCCTGTCCATCACCACCTCCTGGAGTTTACTCAAATTCATGCCCATCGAGTCAGTGATGCCATCCAGCCATCTCATCCTCTGTCGTCCCCTTCTCCTCCCGCCTTCAATCCTTCCCAGCATCAGGGTCTTTTCCAATGAGTCAACTCTTCGCATGAGGTGGCCAAAGTACTGGAGTTTCAGCTTCAGCGTCAGTCCTTCCAATGAACACCCAGGACTGATTTCCTTCAGGATGGACTGGTTGGCTCTCCTTGCAATCCAAGGGACTCTCAAGAGTCTTCTCCAACACCACAGTTCAAAAGCATCAATTTTTCGGCGCTCAGCTTTCTTCACAGTCCAACTCTCACATCCATACATGACCACTGGAAAAACCATAGCTTTGACCAGACGGACCTTTGTTGGCAAAGTAACATCTCTGCTTTTTAATATGCTGTCTAGGTTGGTCATAACTTTCCTTCCAAGGAGTAAGCGTCTTTTAATTTCATGACTGCAGCCACCATCTGCAGTGATTTTGGAGCCCCAAAAAATAAAAGTCTGACACTGTTTCCACTATCTCCCCATCTATATCCCGTGAGGTGATGGGACCAGATGCCATGATCTTAGTTTTCTGAATGTTAAGTTTTAGGCCAACTTTTTCACTCTCCTCTTTCACTTTCATCAAGAGGCTTTTTAGTTCCTCTTCACTCTCTGCCATAAGGGTGGTGTCATCTGCTATCTGAGGTTATTGATATTTCTAGGAAAATGTAAATATTGAGTATGTACTCAAAAGAATTGAAAGAAGGGTCTAAAAGAGACATTTTCACACCCGTATTCATAGCAGCCATATTCATAGTAGCCAAAAAGTGGAAGCAACTCAAGTGTCCATTGATGCACGAATGGATAAGTAAGACATGGTCTATACATACAGTGGAACAATGTTCAGCCTTAAAAAGGAAATAAACTCTGACACTACAGCATGGATGAACTTTGAAGAAATTATGCTAGGTGAAATAAGCCAGTTATAAAAGGATAAACACTGCATGATTCCACTTACATGAGATACTTTGAGTAGTCAAACTCATAGAAACAGAAGATAGAATGGTGGTCTAGGGGGAGAGAGAAATGGGGGGTTGTTGAATGGGTAGAGTCTCAGTCATGAAAAATGAAAAACTTCTACAGACAGTTTGCACAAGTATTATGTTAAGAATATGTGAATTTACTTAACATTACTGAACTGTACATTTAAAAAGTTTAAGATAATAAATTTCATATTGTGTGTACTTAACTACAATCGAAAATAAAATAAATTTCCTCTGTCTTATAAATGTCAAAGTGATTATCTGACAGAGCCCCTTAGAAGTTACGTTACATATAGTTAATGTTTGTTGTTTAGTAGCTAAGTCGTGTCCGACGCTTTCATGACCCCGTGGACTGTAGTCTGCCAGGCTCCTCTGTCCAAGGGATTTCACAGGCAAGAAAACTGGAGCGGGTTGCCATTTCCTCCTCCAGAGGATTTTCCCGACCCAGGAATAGAACCCAAGTCTCCTGCTTTGCCAGGAAGATTCTTTACTGCTGAGCCATCAGGGAAACCCAATTAATGTTTACTCACTTCCTCTAGTTAATGTTTTAAATCATGATGACTAGCACATCATGTGGAAAGCTCAATTTTTAAAAAACGTATAGCCACTCTATGATCCCAGATATAGAACAGCCTGAAATGACAGTGAACAGAAGTATAAGGATGGTGAACAGACCAGTGGTTGCCAGGTTAGGGTTAAGGGAGACTCTCTTAGAGGCGATGGTGAGTTCTGTATTCTGATTGTAGGAGATGTTTACATGAAAATATACATGTGATAAAATGCCAATATCCTTCCCCATAAAAAGTCAGCATATGTAGAAACATGTAAAACCCAAATCAGGTCTGTATTTTCGAGTATTATCCCAACGTCAATGTCCTGGCTTTGACCACTGTGCGAGGGTTATGTCAACATTTTCTCTGGCGGAAACGGTGACAGGGACAAGAAAGCTCTGTACTGTGTTTGCAACATGCACGTGAGTTTAAAATTATTTAATAATATAAAGACGTTTTAATTTTTCTCATGATTTTAAAACAATTTTTTTTGAGTATTGTTGCTTTACAATGTTGTGTAATTTTCTGCAGTACAGCAAAGCGAATCAGCCTTACATAGCCTAATATCCCCTCCTTTTGGATTTCCTTCCCATTTAGATCACCAGAGAGCATTAGGTAGAGTTCCCTGTGCTATGTAGTAGGTTCTCATTAGCTATCTATTTTATACAAAGTAGTATATATATATATTTCAGCCCCAATCTCCCAATTCATCCCACTCCCTCTGACCCCCCTTGGTGTCCATAAGTTTCTTCTCTATATCTGCGTCTCTGTTTCTACTTTGCAAACAAGTTCCATCTGTACAAAAAGAAAAGGGTTTTTTAAAAATTATGTATCCCGTATTTGGAGAATGGGTGATATTTTGTAGCTCTCCAGAGACAGGACCTACTTTCTAAGAGGTAAGCTGCGGCTGGACCTCTGTCCACAGGACTTGCATGTGACTCGGGGAGAAACAAAGCCTGTCTACCCCGCATGTTGGATGTCCTGGTTCATTGCGCTCTTGTGTCCCTTGTCCTTTCCACCTATAGGGCCTTCTCCTTCAGCCCATAAGGTTGTCCCGCCCTCTTTGTCAGCATTTTCTGGGAGAACTCACAGCCCTCCTGGGCAGCAGTAACCCCCGTGTGCCAGGCACAGTGCCCCCACAGCTAAGCCCCATTGTCTCCATTGTACAGATGAGGACACTGAGGCTTAGAGTTGACAAGGGGCTTTGCCAAGGTCCCTCAGACAGTGGGTGGATTCAAAGCCATCCCCTAACTGGCCTCCTGTACCCCCTTAGGGGCCACCTCAGCTGCCACCTGCAGACTGGCCTCTGGCAGCAGGTGCGAGGCAAGCCGATGGGGACAGGGTGCTAATTCAAGGATGCGGGCAGAGCAGCTGTTCTCTGAGTCCTGGTGGCCTGGGGCCACGTAGCTCTTATGTTCCCAGTTAGATAAAGTGCTCCACTTAGGAGAAGCTCTCTCCCGGCTGTGGGGCCATTAGCTCGCTGACTCCTGGAAAAACCATTTGGCCAGGACTGACAGATGTGGCCATTACACAATCACTTAGCCCCTCTCCCTGCCCCATCCAGACCTTTGCAGGGGAGGGGGCCTTGAAGCAGGCAAAGCCCAGGGGAGGGTCCACAGGATTCACTTTCTGGCCACCCACCTCCCTTGCTGCTCTTAGGCTGCATTTTGCCCAGCCCACGTTGCTGCAGCAGGAGACAGCTTCAGACAGCATGGTTTCAATGTGCTGCAAATGACCTTGTTATCCTGAGAGTTGTTCACAAACCGCCTTCATGTGCATCATCTCCCTTGATCCTCACCAGAACCCTATGAAGTCAAAATTAGGATAATTATTCCCACTGTACAGTTAAGAAATGAGGCACAGAAAAGTTAAACAGCTTGCCCAAGGTCATCAAGCTAATAGAAGGGCTTGACCTCAGGCCTCTGACTCCCAGATCTGTGGTGCTTCGTCCACCACACATTGCCGTGATCCTATGGGGGTGTTCCCATGGATGGGGAGCTTAAACAGCCTCAAAGCAGGGTCTCCAGGGCCAGGGGGTAGGACAAGGGTTCTGTCTGCCAAGCAGAGGAATCAGGCTGCCAGAGTCACAGCTTTGCCCCCTAGCAGCAACTTCCCCATTGGCAGAACCTGGGCAGCTCTTGCCCTGGAGGTCCCCTGGCTTGGGTCATTTCATCCTATACCTCCCACACTCTCTGGACCTTTTGTTCAAGCTGGATGAGTGCCCCCCACCACCCGCATGGTGCAGTCATTTGACAGCTGGCAAACCTCCTCTTCTCTCCAGCAGCACAAGCTTCTCTGCACCGAGGTTGCTGTGACATCTGGGGCCCCCAGCTGATCCAGACCAGGGCTCCACAGCCAGAGCCGCAGCCTCGGCACTGTCTGACAGTGCATCTGGGCCCCTGACCCTGCACTACAGCCAGGATGCACCCAGCAGAGTCAAGCAACCAGTGACCAGTGGGAGGAGGCAGTGCCCACGTCCAAAGGAAGAGCTCTAAAGAGCAATGGCCCATCTCGTGCACAGAGCAGGCTCAGAAAACAAGGAGCTTTGCTCAGCAGAGGCTGTCCTCCCAGCCCAGAGGCCCGAGAGCAGATGGCAGATAGTGGCAGCAAGAGAAGGCTCAATCCTGAGGCCCAGCCTCCAGTGACCCCTCTGACAGAGTGCAAAGAGAATACCCTAGGGTGTTGGGCATGTATGCTCTTGGATGATGCTGCCCTCCACTAAAATGCCTCGCTTTGCCCTGAAGTGACTCAGAAAAAGGTGGCTTACAAATACCCATCCAGGTAGGGTATAGAACTTTTCTCTAAAATGCGCTTCCTGGTGAGTAAGAGGAAAGATCCTGGTTTATCCACACCTGTCACCCTGCCTCCTGCCACAGGACTAAGGAAGCATGTGGGCCTGGCTTGTTCAGGAGAACAGCTCCTGCTAGGGGAAAGATGCTGCTCTTCACACAGACAGAAGAACCCCGGGGCCCCACCAGCACTTAGCTCACTACCCACCTTAGACAGCAGTAAGTGGTGCTGGGACCATGAAGTGAAAGTCGCTTAGTCGTGTCCAACTCTTTGTGACCCCACGGACTGAGACCCGCCAGATTCCTCTGTCCATGGAATTCTCCAAGCAAGAATACTCGAGTGGGTTGCCATGCCCTTCTCCTGGGGATCTTCCCAACCCAGGGATGGAACCTGGGTCTCCTGCATTGCAGGCAAATTCTTTACCATCTATACTACCAGGGAGTCTAAATTCTGAATCAACTCTGAGCTTTATTATCATCAGGAGGGGGTTCTAGACAAGGACAGGCAGTGAGGATGGCTCAAGGGGACACCTAACATGCCACAACCCCAGGATCCATGACCTCCTTGGGAGCAGGGCTGGGCACACCTCCATCTTTATGTTTGTACACAAGTTCACAACCAAGGTGTTTAGCCAAGTCCCAGAGAAAACTCATCAAATGTTGGATTCTCTGAAGTCTGGCTATGTCCAAGAGTGGAGCCCAGAAATGGAGCTATCATTTTTTTAAGAATATTATAAGTCCTTTATAGCACCTCTCTCTAAAGAGCATAAATATCCTCCTTGAGTTTAAAGTGTCTAAATGAGTTGGTTTTTTCATATCTGAGTCCTGCTATACCACTGGTGTGGTCTCCAAGGAGTGGGCGTATTTCCAGTGTCTACCCAGATGGCACGTCCCAGGGCAAGGCCAGGACCACGACAATTGATATCTGATAGGACCAGAGGTGGACACCCAAGCCATTCTCTTTTCCTCTCCCCTAAACCCCCCACACCTGACTCTCAGCACCCCAGCTCTTACTCCAGGCTCCCATTCAAGCTCTGGGATCCCAAGACCCAGATGGCAAGATACCAGGCTCTCAGCCATGGATGTGAGCCTGCAGAGGAGTTGGGGTTTGCCACCCCGCTTCCTAGGAAAATTATGTGAGCTGTGGGAGGGCATGACGTCTAGGAGAAGGCACGTCCTCAGGCTCTGAGAGCCAACCAACCCGGTTTCCTTCTTGAGAACATGAGGTTTTTACCCCCAAAAGGTCTTCAAACCCTTGATACATGTGAGGCTTGGTCGAAGAAGAACTAGTGTTTACCCTACACCTCCTCTGTGCCAGGCAGCACTTAGCAGTCGACGCATGTAAACTTCAAAGAACCCTACAATGCTGGTACCATAATTTTTCCCACTTTACAGGAGAGTACCAAAGCACAGAGAAGTTAAGTGACTTGTTTACAGTCACACAGTCAGTAAGAGCTGGGATTTTGAACAGGTAAAACAAGCTCTTAACCACGTCAGTCAGGTTCTGAATTCATCAGAGTTCCACTTTTCCTGGTGAAGCCAGGAAACTAAGAAGAGAGACTGAGGGTCTGTGACATGGAGTGGTGGGCCCCTGCTAGCTCTCCCTGGAAAGCCACTGGAGGGGTCCAGTGGCTCCAGGCACCATCAACAGCCACAATCCCTGCTGGGCAGGCAGGCCCTTGGACAGGTAAACATGATGCAAAGGCCAAGTGTGCTAGCCAAGGGGCAGATAAAATGGGTTCAGGCTGACCTCTGCCTTGCCAGACTGGACCCAGGAGAGGGAGAAACTGGGATGGCATGTCCTCCCCTCCACAGGCCAGTCCCACCTGGACAGAGTCCATAGATGGTGAAAAACGCAAAGTAATTACCCCAACTCTCCACCTGTCACCTGCTTCCCTGGTGTCTCAGAAGGTAAAGAATCCACCTGCAATGCAGGATACCTGGGTTCAATCCCTGGGTTGGGAAGATCCCCTGGAGAAGGGAACAGCTACCCACTCCAGTATTCTGGCCTGGAGAATTCCATGGACTGTATAGTCCATGGGGTTGCAAAGAGTTGGACACGAATGAGTGACCTTCACTTCACTCACTCACTCCACCTGTCAAACTGGCCCTCATTACACTTCCATTGTCTTCTTGGGGTCCAAAGACTGAGCCCACTTATTCTCATGAACTCATGTATTCAGCCCTCTCTGGGTGACAGGC